>NW_027639323.1:0-77500 GCF_951799975.1 Gobius niger | reverse complement strand
ATGAAGTACAAGTACACAGGCGTGAAGTACAAGTACACAGGCATGAAGTACAAGTACAGGAGTACACAGGCATGAAGTACAAGTACACAGGCGTGAAGTACAAGTACACAGGTGTGAAGTACAAGTACACAGGCATGAAGTACAAGTACAAAGGTACACAGGTATGAAGTACAAGTACAAGAGTACACAGGTATGAAGTACAAGTACAGTAGTACACAGGTATGAGCTGTAGTAGTAGTAGAAGTATCTGCAGTAGTATTGGTAGTACCTTCCTCTGCAGGTCGTCGACGGCGAGGCTGCGTTCGTCCAGAGCGTTGTATTTTTGAACGGCTTCAGAGAAAGAGTTAAAAAAACTGCCTTTGATCTGAAAAACAACATCAACAAAATACTTCACTATGAAAACAAAATACTTCACTATGAATACTCGTACAAATACTACAAATACTACAAATACTAATGATAATGATAATGCAGACGAACCTCGTGTCTGAAGATGAAGCCTGAGATCCCAGCGATGAGTTCAGTCAGAAACACCAGCGCCAACAGCACTGCGTACTGAGGTCAGAGGTCACAGGGGGGTCAAGGGGGGTCAAGGGGGGTCACAGGGGGTCACAGGGGGGTCACACAGGGTCACAGGGGGGTCAGAGGGGGGTCACAGGGGGTCACAGGGGGTCACAGGGGGGTCACACAGGGTCACAGGGGGGTCAGAGGGGGGTCACAGGGGGTCACAGGGGGTCACAGGGGGTTACAGGGGGGTCACAGGAGGTCACACAGGGTCACAGGGGGTCACACGGGGGTCACAGGGGGGTCACGGGGGGTCACGGGGGGGTCACAGGGGGTCACGGGGGGTCACGGGGGGGTTACAGGGGGGTCACGGGGGGTCACGGGGGGTCACGGGGGGGTCACACAGGGTCACAGGGGGGTCAGAGGGGGGTCACAGGGGGTCACAGGGGGTCACAGGGGGTTACAGGGGGGTCACAGGAGGTCACACAGGGTCACAGGGGGTCACACGGGGGTCACAGGGGGGTCACGGGGGGTCACGGGGGGGTCACAGGGGGTCACGGGGGGTCACGGGGGGGTTACAGGGGGGTCACGGGGGGTCACGGGGGGTCACACGGGGGTCACAGGCATGGATCTATAATAATAACTGGATAAGACACTCCCCCCTTGCCCGCGCGCCGGTCGGCGGACGGCCACTCGATGGTACTGCAGCAGCAAATTCACATTGGGCCCAGAAAGGATTTTTGCCATAGAGCAGCCATGCGAAAAAAAACTGTCCGTATTCAGCTGACAGGACGCCTACAACTTCCACAAAGGTCGGATTTAGTGTCGATTATCATCTACATTAACATCATGTACTTTTTTCCCCTTCGAAATTTACGTATCGTCTAAAAAATACATTTGTAAGGACTTAGCCGAGCTCCGCTCTAGCCACGCTCTAGCATTCCGCCGCGTTGATTGGTCAGAACGTGCACGTGGTGCCGGCAGCGCAGCCGGGCACGTGCAGAGCGCGCCCTCGATGTCCGTGTACGAGCACATGTGGGCTCGGAGGAAAAACAACAGCAGCAGCAGCATGAAGACCAGCATGGGGAACCGAGAGAAAAGAGGACGCAAAACTAACTTTGCAAGTAAGTTTGTATCACACAGAATGTATTCTGTATTGTAAACGTTAGCATACACCACAGTTAGTTATAGAATGTAGCTTTATGAAAATAGCAAACAGAAACTACTAAGACTACATTTTTTAAACAAACGGAACAATGCTATTCTAAAAGATGACAGTACCCCGATCCCATTTAATCATCAAAATATTCTGTATGTGCATCGAATTACAATAGTGACAAGGCCTAATACATAGTGAGAAGTTTGTTATTTGGACAAACGTCTCGAGAGCAAAATAAGGTTAGTTTTCATAGTGTCTATGACGTCGGACGCTTCCCTGCTATTTTGCCGTCACATTTCGATCTGAACAATATCTGACTGGCTAAGATTAGTTCCAGGAGTTGGAAATTGTTAGTTTTTGGTTCATTGAATAATATATAATGACGTGACATTTTTAATCAAGTTTGTCTAATAACTAATAATTGACTTTGTCTCTCAAACCAATGCTAAGTGCATTAAAATGAACAAAAAGCAACATGTTGAGCTGTTCAAGACGAAAATAAAAAGTGGTGTTAACCCTTGGTCACTGCATGTCTTTCTATGCATTGTTTTAGCAAAGCAAGACAAAAATGAAGGTCAGAAAACAGAGACAACAGTAATGTTAAAATTACAAAACAAACATGCTATCATACTTGTTCACTAATGTAACAAGACTGGTGATTGTATTACACGTAACAGACTTATAATTGCACAGTAGAGATCTGTATAATTCTCATTCTGGTCTTGTGATCCAGAAATGTGAACTCTGGTATAATAAGGATGACAATATGTTTTTCTTTCTTCACTGAGGCTGTTCTGCTGCAGGATCTGCTGCAGGATCTGTGTCCACTACGGATATGGAAGGTGCGGCTTTGTATGAACTTCTTTACTAACTGGTGATTAGCTCTTACTACTTCAGTTAGTTTGTTATGTGTTTCATAGTCACAAATAAAACTGTAATAAAGTTGCTGCTCAGTAATTCTTCCTATATTGAGCAGATGCTGCTGATGGCTGTGTCCGGTCACCCATCTCCTCCTCACGGGGCAGTTACTCCTTGGTTTCTTGTTGGAAGAGTCATGCTCAGACCGTTAAAGCTTTATGTGAGAAGGCATGTGTTATACCTGAGATGTTTGTATTGTCCAGAAGGAGACCTGTTCCAGTCTGGGATTGTCGTTGAATCTACTCTGACAGCGGAGAAAAGAACTTAAGGTGGTCTGGGCTGAGTTTGTAGCTCAGTAGATTATTCTTTTTCACTTTGTCATGGTAGATATTATGGGCACTTCTGGAAATGAAGCTAATACCACGTGTTCTTCAGAGTGCAGAGGATTACCGTTTATTTTTTTAACTGCTGCCATCGGGTGTAAATCAATAAAATGTACAATTTGGGCAAAACCCAGTGATTGTTTTTAGTGTATAGTGTTCTCGGCCTATTCTGCAAATATATTGCGGCAGTTTTCTTTTTTGCAAGATCATTAATTTAGTGTATGTTGTACATAAAAAGCTTCATTGCATTTCAATTACATCTATTAGTTTCTGTGACAATGCCATAGACAATTGACATAAATGTTGATGGTGATTTATTTTACTAGAATGTTTTTTTTTTAACTAATTTTGCAATTCTGCTACAGTAAAATTATTTAAAATAACACTACTCACAACTGTACAATGTTCTACTCTTTTCTACTGCTGATTTACTTGTGATATATTGCTAAACTGCAAATGTTGTGAAATGCAATGTAATGTATTATAATAGATCTTGCCAGCCTAATAATTAGAGGATGGTCTTAATCACTTTGCCATTGTTGATAATTATGAATATACAAATTGCAATGATTCTTGTTCTCATGTTCCATCCATAAAAATGCACATTTCTACATATACACACTTTGATTACATGTTACATGACATAAAATACTAGATAACATTTCAGTGTGTCCATGCAAATTCAGCTCCTATAAGGAAGCATTATAGCAACAAATACTTGATATTTTTAATGATGGTGTGTAAAAGAAAAGTCAATATGCCAAACAAGACACAGAAAAGGTCAAATGTACTGAAAATATTACTTTGAATAAGGTAAAACTGTAATTGTGTTGTACAGGACATTTACCATGGATCTATTATATTAAACATTTGCGTTCTACGTCTGAAAGTGGGTCTCCTTCATTTCATGTTTATGTTCATGTCACAAGTTAAATGGATCAAATGCTGCGTTGTACAAAATTGCGGTTATTTAAAACTTACAAAGGTATAAACTGACTTTGACTTTGTCATAATGGTGAAAAATAAAAGTTGAATGTGTCTTTTAAACATGGGGAAAACGGTGCAGATCTTTAAATACGCGTTGGGCTGTAGGCCACTTTGCGAGCTGGGTCTGCTGTTCAACTCAAGGCTGATTCTCCGCTCGCTCTAGTCGCGCTGAGAATATACAATTTACTTGACATGTGGTCAATTGTAGAAGTATAATTAACCTTTAATTAAACGTTGGAAAACAGTTCCAAAAGTGAAAAGCAGATATTATATTACATCAAAAACTAGGCTGAGCGACGTTGACCTGCTCAGCATACGGTGGAGCTGCGCTCTGCTGCCGAGCTGCGGCGCTCGCTCTCGTCGCGCTGAGAATCATGGGCATGGGCAATAAACATCCAGGTTTCTTTGTGTTTTTTATTTGAAATGATAAAAGACCACTAATATGGCCATAACAATTAATAGTATAAATTATACAAGCATATAATAGCCGTTAAAATTTTCGCTGGGCCCAATGAACACGGAACTAACGCGGAAGTAAGAATTTTTTCTGGCTCGTTGCGCCAATGAGCACAGGCCATTGAAATCAACAGGCGGCCATATTGGAAACCCGGGGCTTGGTCACAGGGGGGTCACGGGGGGTCACGGGGGGGTCACAGGGGGTCACGGGGGGTCACGGGGGGGTTACAGGGGGGTCACAGGGGGTCACGGGGGGGTCACAGGGGGTCACGGGGGGGTCACAGGGGGTCACACGGGGGTCACAGGGGGGTCACGGGGGGTCACGGGGGGGTCACAGGGGGTCACGGGGGGTCACAGGGGGTCACGGGGGGTCACAGGGGGTCACGGGGGGGTCACAGGGGGGTCACAGGGTCACAGGGAAAAACAAACAGAACAATCCTATGTCTGGACGTGGTTGCTATGACTACAGCGAGCAGATAAAACAACATTATGAGAATAATCAGATCTAATTCTGATTTGTGGAAACACCTGGATCGGTCAAAATAATAATAATGCTAACAGCTATAGCAGGTTAAAGGAACAGGCCGGTGTTTTTCCACACTGAGATATGTTCTTACCTGAGCTGTGACGAGTTCTTTAGGACCTGTCTGATCTTCAGTCACGTAAACACAGCACAGACGGCGTTAGCATTTAGCCTCTCCCTCTCTCCTCTATAGCTCCAAAACAGGTCAAGATAGAAGCTACCAAGCTCTTCCACGTTTCCCCTATTTAAATATGGTTACGTGAAGTGTTCCACTACAAAGTATAATTACACACAATTAAACAATGTGGATTTTCTAAGTGGATAAAAGGGGGGACTATATTGTAAGGCGTAATAATACCAGGAGTAGTTCGACATTAGCGCAGTAATCTTCACTTTACTGTGCGGATGCGTGGAAGAGCTTGGTAGCTGCTATCTTGACCTGTTTTGGAGCTATAGAGGAGAGAGGGAGAGGCTAAATGCTAACGCTATAGAGAGGGAGAGGCTAAATGCTAACGCCGTCTGTGCTGTGTTTACGTGACTGAAGATCAGACAGGTCCTAAAGAACTCGTCACAGCTCAGGTAAGAACATATCTCAGTATGGAAAAACGCTGGCCTGTTCCTTTAATGCTGGGATGATGATTTTGTCCGTCTTCCACTAACGCTGACTCGTCGTGGGGAAAATTGTTGGTCGTACAGTGAGAAAGTTACAAAGATTTCGAACAGAAGTGATCAAAGATGAGCTACGACATCAGGCAGAGTCTGATATTTAGGAACAGTGTCAGAGTGAGCCTCCTCTCGCTGCAGAGAGGATCTCCCTGAGTCTGTATTTACAGGACTGTCCCTGCACGTTTCTCGCCTCTGGAGCCTGAGATTCTCTACCATAAACTGTGGTCGTAGCAATGATGGATTATTCTGAACAATCGCACCCTGGAGACGAGAGCAGCTCATGGTTTCACCACACATCATGCAAAGAGGGGGTGTTCTGCTTTAAAGGGGGGGTGTTCTGCTTTGAAGAGGGGGTGTTCTGCTTTGAAGAGGGGGTGTTCTGCTTTAAAGAGGGGGTGTTCTGCTTTAAAGAGGGCGTGTTCTGCTTTAAAGAGGGGGTGTTCTGCTTTAAAGAGGGGGTGTTCTGCTTTAAAGAGGGGGTGTTCTGCTTTAAAGAGGGGGTGTTCTGCTTTAAAGAGGGGGTGTTCTGCTTTAAAGAGGGGGTGTTCTGCTTTAAAGAGGGGGTGTTCTGCTTTAAAGAGGGGGTGTTCTGCTTTAAAGAGGGGGTGTTCTGCTTTAAAGAGGGGGTGTTCTGCTTTAAAGAGGGGGTGTTCTGCTTTAAAGAGGGGGTGTTCTGCTTTAAAGAGGGGGTGTTCTGCTTTTGTCAGTCCCACAGCACCAGTCTATATCTCACTACAATGATGACAAACCTTCTGTTGGTCTGTAAATGCAGTAAATTAGAATAACTGCCTTGTATAAAATGTCTCTCTCAAAATGGCTGTAGTGAATGTCTTGAAATAGGCCTCTGTCTCTTTAAGAACCTCTGAGCCTTTAGACACGCCCCCTCCACACGCTGTCTGTGGCATCAGTGGGGAGGGGGTTCTGCTGAGGAGCAGTGGTTGGTTACTCGGCTGGTGACCAAAGCTCGGAGGCGTCTCCAGGAGGTGGGGGCGTTCCTAGGAGGACTCAGGCAAACCTATCCCTAAAATGGCCGCCATCAGAGTTTTTACAGATGACTCAAAATGGCTGCCATCAGAGTTTTTACAGATTACTCAAAATGGCCGCCGTCAGAGTTTATACAGATTACTCAAAATGGCCGCCATCAGAGTTTTTACAGATTATTCAAAATGGCCGCCATCAGAGTTTTTACAGATTACTCAAAATGGCTGCCGTCAGATTTTCTACAGATTATTCAAAATGGCCGCCATCAGAGTTTTTACAAATTACTCAAAATGGCCGCCGTCAGAGTTTTTACAAATTACTCAAAATGGCCGCCATCAGAGTTTTTACAGATTAATACGTGAATGTGCCAAGGCAACACTTCAGCCATGTTTTTAATGAGGGAGTGACAGAGTAACATGATGGAAAGCTTCATTTTGCAGAACACCTCCCCTTCAAGACAAAAGAAATGAGTGAATGTGCAGCAGCCGTGAGGTGGACAGAAGACTGACCGTACGCAGCATCCAGCAGCGCCCCCTGCAGGTGGCCCAGCAGCCGAACAGCGACAGCACGACGATCCCGGCCCCGGTCCCTGACAACACGAAGGGGACAGCAGAGGGCGCTCTGGAGATGAGCACGGAGTACGGACCGAGCATCAGCATCCACCAGAGGCCGACAGAGAGCAGCACGAGGCCAGAAACCTGTGAATAAGAGACGTTATTACAGGTTTATAACAGCAGAGGGAGACAGAGAGCAGCACGAGGCCTGAAACCTGTGAATAAGAGACGTTATTACAGGTTTAAAACAGCAGAGGGAGACAGAGAGCAGCACGAGGCCAGAAACCTGTGAATAAGAGACGTTATTACAGGTTTATAACAGCAGAGGGAGACAGAGAGCAGCACGAGGCCAGAAACCTGTGAATAAGAGACGTTATTACAGGTTTATAACAGCAGAGGGAGACAGAGAGCAGCACGAGGCCAGAAACCTGTGAATAAGAGACGTTATTACAGGTTTATAACAGCAGAGGGAGACAGAGAGCAGCACGAGGCCGGAAACCTGTGAATAAGAGACGTTATTACAGGTTTATAACAGCAGAGGGAGACAGAGAGCAGCACGAGGCCAGAAACCTGTGAATAAGAGACGTTACTACAGGTTATAACAGCAGAGGGAGACAGAGAGCAGCACGAGGCCTGAAACCTGTGAAGAAGAGACGTTATTACAGGTTTATAACAGCAGAGGGAGACAGAGAGCAGCACGAGGCCTGAAACCTGTGAAGAAGAGACGTTATTACACGTTTATAACAGCAGAGGGAGACAGAGAGCAGCACGAGGCCTGAAACCTGTGAATAAGAGACGTTATTACACGTTTATAACAGCAGAGGGAGACAGAGAGCAGCACGAGGCCGGAAACCTGTGAATAAGAGACGTTATTACACGTTTATAACAGCAGAGGGAGACAGAGAGCAGCACGAGGCCAGAAACCTGTGAATAAGAGACGTTATTACACGTTTATAACAGCAGAGGGAGACAGAGAGCAGCACGAGGCCAGAAACCTGTGAATAAGAGACGTTATTACACGTTTATAACAGCAGAGGGAGACAGAGAGCAGCACGAGGCCAGAAACCTGTGAATAAGAGACGTTATTACACGTTTATAACAGCAGAGGCCGACAGAGAGCAGCACGAGGCCGGAAACCTGTGAAGAAGAGACGTTATTACAGGTTTATAACAGCAGAGGGAGACAGAGAGCAGCACGAGGCCGGAAACCTGTGGATAAGAGACGTTATTACAGGTTTATAACAGCAGAGGGAGACCGAGAGCAGCACGAGGCCAGAAACCTGTGAATAAGAGACGTTATTACAGGTTTATAACAGCAGAGGGAGACAGAGAGCAGCACGAGGCCTGAAACCTGTGAATAAGAGACGTTATTACAGGTTTATAACAGCAGAGGGAGACAGAGAGCAGCACGAGGCCAGAAACCTGTGAATAAGAGACGTTATTACACGTTTATAACAGCAGAGGGAGACAGAGAGCAGCACGAGGCCGGAAACCTGTGAATAAGAGACGTTATTACAGGTTTATAACAGCAGAGGGAGACAGAGAGCAGCACGAGGCCTGAAACCTGTGAATAAGAGACGTTATTACAGGTTTATAACAGCAGAGGGAGACAGAGAGCAGCACGAGGCCTGAAACCTGTGAATAAGAGACGTTATTACAGGTTTATAACAGCAGAGGGAGACAGAGAGCAGCACGAGGCCTGAAACCTGTGAATAAGAGACGTTATTACAGGTTTATAACAGCAGAGGGAGACAGAGAGCAGCACGAGGCCGGAAACCTGTGAATAAGAGACGTTATTACACGTTTATAACAGCAGAGGGAGACAGAGAGCAGCACGAGGCCTGAAACCTGTGAATAAGAGACGTTATTACAGGTTTATAACAGCAGAGGGAGACAGAGAGCAGCACGAGGCCAGAAACCTGTGAAGAAGAGACGTTATTACAGGTTTATAACAGCAGAGGGAGACAGAGAGCAGCACGAGGCCAGAAACCTGTGAAGAAGAGACGTTATTACAGGTTTATAACAGCAGAGGGAGACAGAGAGCAGCACGAGGCCAGAAACCTGTGAAGAAGAGACGTTATTACAGGTTTATAACAGCAGAGGGAGACAGAGAGCAGCACGAGGCCGGAAACCTGTGAATAAGAGACATTATTACAGGTTTATAACAGCAGAGGGAGACAGAGAGCAGCACGAGGCCAGAAACCTGTGAATAAGAGACGTTATTACAGGTTTATAACAGCAGAGGGAGACAGAGAGCAGCACGAGGCCAGAAACCTGTGAATAAGAGACGTTATTACAGGTTTATAACAGCAGAGGGAGACAGAGAGCAGCACGAGGCCAGAAACCTGTGAATAAGAGACGTTATTACAGGTTTATAACAGCAGAGGGAGACAGAGAGCAGGACGAGGCCTGAAACCTGTGAATAAGAGACGTTATTACAGGTTTATAACAGCAGAGGGAGACAGAGAGCAGCATGAGGCCAGAAACCTGTGAAGAAGAGACGTTATTACAGGTTTATAACAGCAGAGGGAGACAGAGAGCAGGACGAGGCCTGAAACCTGTGAAGAAGAGACGTTATTACAGGTTTATAACAGCAGAGGCCGACAGAGAGCAGCACGAGGCCTGAAACCTGTGAATAAGAGACGTTATTACAGGTTTATAACAGCAGAGGGAGACAGAGAGCAGCACGAGGCCTGAAACCTGTGAAGAAGAGACGTTATTACAGGTTTATAACAGCAGAGGCCGACAGAGAGCAGCACGAGGCCTGAAACCTGTGAATAAGAGACGTTATTACAGGTTTATAACAGCAGAGGGAGACAGAGAGCAGCACGAGGCCGGAAACCTGTGAAGAAGAGACGTTATTACAGGTTTATAACAGCAGAGGGAGACAGAGAGCAGCACGAGGCCAGAAACCTGTGAATAAGAGACGTTATTACAGGTTTATAACAGCAGAGGGAGACAGAGAGCAGCACGAGGCCGGAAACCTGTGAAGAAGAGACGTTATTACACGTTTATAACAGCAGAGGGAGACAGAGAGCAGCACGAGGCCAGAAACATGTGAATAAGAGACGTTATTACACGTTTATAACAGCAGAGGGAGACAGAGAGCAGCACGAGGCCTGAAACCTGTGAAGAAGAGACGTTATTACAGGTTTATAACAGCAGAGGGAGACAGAGAGCAGCACGAGGCCTGAAACCTGTGAATAAGAGACGTTATTACACGTTTATAACAGCAGAGGGAGACAGAGAGCAGCACAAGGCCAGAAACCTGTGAATAAGAGACGTTATTACACGTTTATAACAGCAGAGGCCGACAGAGAGCAGCACGAGGCCAGAAACCTGTGAATAAGAGACGTTATTACAGGTTTATAACAGCAGAGGGAGACAGAGAGCAGCACGAGGCCTGAAACCTGTGAATAAGAGACGTTATTACAGGTTTATAACAGCAGAGGGAGACAGAGAGCAGCACGAGGCCAGAAACCTGTGAATAAGAGACGTTATTACAGGTTTATAACAGCAGAGGGAGACAGAGAGCAGCACGAGGCCGGAAACCTGTGAAGAAGAGACGTTATTACAGGTTTATAACAGCAGAGGGAGACAGAGAGCAGCACGAGGCCAGAAACCTGTGAATAAGAGACGTTATTACAGGTTTATAACAGCAGAGGGAGACAGAGAGCAGCACGAGGCCAGAAACCTGTGAATAAGAGACGTTATTACAGGTTTATAACAGCAGAGGGAGACAGAGAGCAGCACGAGGCCGGAAACCTGTGAATAAGAGACGTTATTACAGGTTTATAACAGCAGAGGGAGACAGAGAGCAGCACGAGGCCGGAAACCTGTGAATAAGAGACGTTATTACAGGTTTATAACAGCAGAGGGAGACAGAGAGCAGCACGAGGCCAGAAACCTGTGAATAAGAGACGTTATTACAGGTTTATAACAGCAGAGGGAGACAGAGAGCAGCACGAGGCCAGAAACCTGTGAATAAGAGACGTTATTACAGGTTTATAACAGCAGAGGGAGACAGAGAGCAGCACGAGGCCAGAAACCTGTGAATAAGAGACGTTTTTACAGGTTTATAACAGCAGAGGGAGACAGAGAGCAGCACGAGGCCAGAAACCTGTGAATAAGAGACGTTATTACAGGTTTATAACAGCAGAGGGAGACAGAGAGCAGCACGAGGCCAGAAACCTGTGAATAAGAGACGTTATTACAGGTTTATAACAGCAGAGGGAGACAGAGAGCAGCACGAGGCCTGAAACCTGTGAAGAAGAGACGTTACTACAGGTTTATAACAGCAGAGGGAGACAGAGAGCAGCACGAGGCCGGAAACCTGTGAATAAGAGACGTTATTACAGGTTTATAACAGCAGAGGGAGACAGAGAGCAGCACGAGGCCCGAAACCTGTGAAGAAGAGACGTTATTACAGGTTTATAACAGCAGAGGGAGACAGAGAGCAGCACGAGGCCTGAAACCTGTGGATAAGAGACGTTATTACAGGTTTATAACAGCAGAGGGAGACAGAGAGCAGCACGAGGCCAGAAACCTGTGAATAAGAGACGTTATTACAGGTTTATAACAGCAGAGGGAGACAGAGAGCAGCACGAGGCCGGAAACCTGTGAATAAGAGACGTTATTACACGTTTATAACAGCAGAGGGAGACAGAGAGCAGCACGAGGCCAGAAACCTGTGAATAAGAGACGTTATTACAGGTTTATAACAGCAGAGGGAGACAGAGAGCAGCACGAGGCCGGAAACCTGTGAATAAGAGACGTTATTACAGGTTTATAACAGCAGAGGGAGACAGAGAGCAGCACGAGGCCAGAAACCTGTGAATAAGAGACGTTATTACAGGTTTATAACAGCAGAGGGAGACAGAGAGCAGCACGAGGCCGGAAACCTGTGGATAAGAGACGTTATTACAGGTTTATAACAGCAGAGGGAGACAGAGAGCAGCACGAGGCCGGAAACCTGTGGATAAGAGACGTTATTACAGGTTTATAACAGCAGAGGGAGACACCAAACATCAGCTTTGGTTTCAGATCAGAAACGAAGCTTCTGTGGCAGCAGATCAGAATAAATAAACAGTGAATCTTTATCGATCTTAAATCCTTTGATACAATAAATCATTCCTTCTCAATAAGCTGGAAAAACATGAAATATGAAGGAAGTGGCATTGACGGGGAGGGCACAGTTTGTGGGTCAATGTAGTGAGAGAGTGAGTGGCTGGTGGTGGGAGGGGCCGTCAGTCTACCCCAGGGCTGCTGTGGCTGCAATAGTATCTTACCATCACCAATTATGGAGTGAATGAACAATGCAGTGTTCAGCGACTGAG
The DNA here is from genome assembly GCF_951799975.1 of Gobius niger. Taxonomy (NCBI): domain Eukaryota; kingdom Metazoa; phylum Chordata; class Actinopteri; order Gobiiformes; family Gobiidae; genus Gobius; species Gobius niger. Next base: position 65,094 of record NW_027639323.1, on the reverse strand, counting down.
TCCATACTTTGACCAGACCTGATGTTTCTATAACCATTTAAATCTGTGGATAATGTGGCAACACTTACATTGTACCAGTTTGTTCTAAAGTTGTGAGAAACACAGTATATCGAGAGTGATTCTGAAAGTTTACATAAACACTAGCCTGGTGTTGTTGTGATGTAACAGTAAAGCTCAGTGTGAATATTATACTGTCCTTTAAATAAAGGGACGGCAGATGAAACTAGCATCCCTGCTGTAATCTGGCATATTTAAGAGATTCAGAAAATAAACTAAAGTAAACTTTTAGGAGAACGTCATCATGACTCAGCCGTCACATGAGCCGGCGCCTCCGTGTGAAGAGCCTCATGGAGCTCACACCCGAGGGACGTCATCTGCATAACCCACACTCTGGGACGTCATCTGCATACGAGCACGAGAGGGGGCGTGACCTGAGAGCACGAGGGGGGGCGTGACCTGAGAGCACGAGGGGGGGCGTGACCTGAGAGCACGAGGGGGGGCGTGACCTGAGAGCACGAGGGGGGGCTGAGGCTGAATCAGGTCAGACAGGAGGGGGCGGGGTCAGACAGACAGGAGGGGGCGGGGCCATTCACACTTTTAAAAGTAAAGAGAAGAATTTTGAAATCAACTCTAAACCTGACTGGGAGCCGATGGAGCGAAGCTAAAACCGCTGAGATCTGCTCATGTTTCCGTGTCCCTGTTAAAGCCGAGCTGCAGCGTTCTGAACGAGAGCGCCCCCTGGCTCACACCAGTGTAAAGGCCGTTACAGTAATCCAACCTGGTCATTACAAAGGCAGGTATTACAGTCTGAAAAATGCTGCCTTGATAAAATGGACTTCAATTTCGCCAGTTTTCTTAAGTGGAAAAAACTGGACTTAACGACTGCGTTGATTTGTTTCTCAAATTTGAGTTCAGGATCGACTCTTACGCCCAAATTGGAAACAACCGGCTTGACAAAATCAGACAAAAAGCCAAGATCAGGAGGGGTGCAATTAAGGCCACTCAGTAGTTCGAAATCCGCGCAGTAATCTTCACTTTACTGCGCGGATGCCAAACTACTCCTGGTATTATTACGCCTTACAATATAGTCCCCCCTTTTATCCGCTTAGAAAATCCACAGTGTTTAATTGTGTGTAATTATACTTTGTAGTGGAACACTTCACGTAACCATATTTAAATAGGGAAAACGTGGAAGAGCTTGGTAGCTTCTATCTTGACCTGTTTTGGAGCTATAGAGGAGAGAGGGAGAGGCTAAATGCTAACGCCGTCTGCGCTGTGTTTACGTGACTGAAGATCAGACAGGTCCTAAAGAACTCGTCACAGCTCAGGTAAGAACATATCTCAGTGTGGAAAAACACTGGCCTGTTCCTTTAAAGGCAGAGAGATCTGACTGTCATCGGCATAACAGTGAAAAGTTATGCCATGTTTTCTCAGAATGGAACCAAGTGGGAGCATGTACAAGGAAAACAATAAAGGCCCAAGTATTGATCCTTGTGGTACCTCACATGACAAAGGGGCCTGAGAGGAAACGGATGCACCGAAATTGACACGAATAACCCACACTCTGTGACATCATCTGCATAACCCACACTCTGGGACATCATCTGCAGACCCACAGTTACAGTCTGGGACGACATCTAACCCTGGTACTCAGAGGGACTCACCCAGAAGACGAAGGAGTACCCGAGCAGCAGAGTCTTGAGGCAGACGATCAGGGGTTTCTTTTGGAATCGCCGGCGAGACATTGTTTTGTTTTTCTAGAGTTTTCCGGCTGCGGCTCTCGATCGTCCCGTCGTCTCTGAGTCCGAGTGGCTGAGCTGTTTCCCGAGTCGCACTGAACGCCTCGTCACTTTGTGAAAAACAATTATCACCTGAGTGCCAGAATGTCCCTGAACGCCACGCCCCCAAACAGCAGTAAACACTGGAGTCCGAGGCGGAAACAGACCAGGGAAAACAATACTTAAACATTAAAACTCAGAGTGTTTGTGCACAGAAAGGGTCAGGGATCAGAGGAGCTGACCATAAACTGTAAATAAATAAATAAACCTTCACAAACCAGAGTCGTCTTTGTGAAATATTTATTGATCGACAAAAGTGAATCATCAAAGTCACATATTTTTCCTGAGTTTGAGCAAAAAACATTTCATTCATTTATTCAAACCTTTATTTACCAGGAAAAAACCAAAATCTTTCTCTTGATCGGCTTCAAGCGTCACTCATCCTGTCTGAAGCAGGTCCCAGTGTGGTCCCAGTGTGGTCCCAGTGCGGTCTCAGTGCGGTCCCAGTGTGGTCTCAGTGTGGTCTCAGTGCGGTCTCAGTGTGGTCTCAGTGTGGTCTCAGTGTGGTCTCAGTGTGGTCTCAGTGTGGTCCCAGTGTGGTCCCAGTGTGGTCTCAGTGTGGTCCCAGTGTGGTCCCAGTGTGGTCTCTGTGTGGTCTCAGTGTGGTCTCAGTGTGGTCCCAGTGTGGTCCCAGTGTGGTCCCCGTGTGGTCTCAGTGTGGTCCCAGTGTGGTCTCAGTGTGGTCCCAGTGTGGTCTCAGTGTGGTCTCAGTGTGGTCCCAGTGTGGTCCCAGTGTGGTCTCAGTGTGGTCTCAGTGTGGTCTCTGTGTGGTCTCAGTGTGGTCCCAGTGTGGTCTCTGTGTGGTCTCAGTGTGGTCTCAGTGTGGTCTCAGTGTGGTCTCAGTGTGGTCTCAGTGTGGTCTCAGTGTGGTCCCAGTGTGGTCTCTGTTTGGTCTCAGTGTGGTCCCAGTGTGGTCCCAGTGTGGTCTCAGTGTGGTCTCAGTGTGGTCTCAGTGTGGTCTCAGTGTGGTCTCTGTGTGGTCCCAGTGTGGTCTCAGTGTGGTCTCAGTGTGGTCTCAGTGTGGTCTCAGTGTGGTCTCAGTGTGGTCTCAGTGTGGTCTCAGTGTGGTCTCAGTGTGGTCTCTGTGTGGTCTCAGTGTGGTCTCTGTGTGGTCCCAGTGTGGTCTCAGTGTGGTCCCAGTGTGGTGTCTGTGTGGTCTCAGTGTGGTCTCAGTGTGGTCTCAGTGTGGTCTCAGTGTGGTTTCAGTGTGGTCTCAGTGTGGTCTCAGTGTGGTCTCAGTGTGGTCCTAGTGTGGTCCCAGTGTGGTCTCAGTGTGGTCTCAGTGTGGTCTCAGTGTGGTCCTAGTGTGGTCTCTGTGTGGTCCCAGTGTGGTCTCAGTGTGGTCTCAGTGTGGTCTCAGTGTGGTTTCAGTGTGGTCCTAGTGTGGTCTCTGTGTGGTCCCAGTGTGGTCCCAGTGTGGTCTCAGTGTGGTCCCAGTGTGGTCTCAGTGTGGTCCCAGTGTGGTCTCTGTGTGGTCTCAGTGTGGTCCCTGTGTGGTCTCAGTGTGGTCCCAGTGTGGTCCCAGTGTGGTCTCAGTGTGGTCTCAGTGTGGTCTCAGTGTGGTCCCAGTGTGGTCCCAGTGTGGTCCCAGTGTGGTCTCAGTGTGGTCTCAGTGTGGTCCCAGTGTGGTCTCAGTGTGGTCTCAGTGTGGTCCCAGTGTGGTCCCAGTGTGGTCTCAGTGTGGTCTCAGAGTGGTCTCAGTGTGGTCCCAGTGTGGTCCCAGTGTGGTCTCAGTGTGGTCTCAGTGTGGTCTCAGTGTGGTCTCAGAGTGGTCTCAGAGTGGTCTCAGTGTGGTCTCAGTGTGGTCTCAGAGTGGTCTCAGTGTGGTCCCAGTGTGGTCTCAGTGTGGTCTCAGTGTGGTCTCAGTGTGGTCTCAGAGTGGTCTCAGTGTGGTCCCAGTGTGGTCCCAGTGTGGTCTCAGTGTGGTCTCAGAGTGGTCCCAGTGTGGTCTCAGTGTGGTCCCAGTGTGGTCCCAGTGTGGTCTCAGAGTGGTCTCAGTGTGGTCTCAGTGTGGTCTCAGAGTGGTCTCAGTGTGGTCTCAGAGTGGTCTCAGTGTGGTCTCAGTGTGGTCCCAGTGTGGTCTCAGAGTGGTCTCAGAGTGGTCTCAGTGTGGTCTCAGTGTGGTCCCAGTGTGGTCCCAGTGTGGTCTCAGTGTGGTCTCAGTGTGGTCTCAGTGTGGTCTCAGTGTGGTCTCAGAGTGGTCTCAGTGTGGTCTCAGAGTGGTCTCAGTGTGGTCTCAGTGTGGTCTCAGAGTGGTCTCAGTGTGGTCTCAGTGTGGTCTCAGAGTGGTCTCAGTGTGGTCCCAGTGTGGTCTCTGTGTGGTCCAGTGTGGTCTCAGAGTGGTCTCAGTGTGGTCTCAGTGTGGTCTCAGAGTGGTCTCAGTGTGGTCTCAGTGTGGTCTCAGAGTGGTCTCAGTGTGGTCCCAGTGTGGTCTCTGTGTGGTCCCCGTGTGGTCTCAGTGTGGTCCCAGTGTGGTCTCTGTGTGGTCCAGTGTGGTCCCAGTGTGGTCCCAGTGTGGTCTCAGTGTGGTCTCAGTGTGGTCTCAGAGTGGTCTCAGTGTGGTCTCAGTGTGGTCTCAGAGTGGTCTCAGTGTGGTCTCAGTGTGGTCTCAGAGTGGTCTCAGTGTGGTCTCAGAGTGGTCTCAGTGTGGTCCCAGTGTGGTCTCAGTGTGGTCTCAGTGTGGTCTCAGTGTGGTCTCAGAGTGGTCTCAGTGTGGTCTCAGTGTGGTCTCAGTGTGGTCTCAGTGTGGTCTCAGAGTGGTCTCAGTGTGGTCTCAGTGTGGTCTCAGTGTGGTCCCAGTGTGGTCCCAGTGTGGTCTCAGTGTGGTCTCAGTGTGGTCTCAGTGTGGTCCCAGTGTGGTCCCAGTGTGGTCTCAGTGTGGTCTCAGAGTGGTCTCAGTGTGGTCCCAGTGTGGTCTCTGTGTGGTCTCAGTGTGGTCTCAGTGTGGTCTCAGTGTGGTCCCAGTGTGGTCTCTGTGTGGTCCAGTGTGGTCTCAGTGTGGTCCCAGTGTGGTCTCAGTGTGGTCTCAGTGTGGTCTCAGTGTGGTCTCAGTGTGGTCTCAGAGTGGTCTCAGTGTGGTCTCAGTGTGGTCCCAGTGTGGTCTCTGTGTGGTCTCTGTGTGGTCTCAGTGTGGTCTCAGTGTGGTCTCAGTGTGGTCTCTGTGTGGTCTCAGTGTGGTCCCTGTGTGGTCTCTGTGTGGTCTCAGTGTGGTCTCAGTGTGGTCTCTGTGTGGTCCCAGTGTGGTCTCAGTGTGGTCTCAGTGTGGTCCCAGTGTGGTCTCTGTGTGGTCTCAGTGTGGTCTCTGTGTGGTCTCAGTGTGGTCCCTGTGTGGTCCCAGTGTGGTCTCAGTGTGGTCTCAGTGTGGTCTCTGTGTGGTCCCAGTGTGGTCCCAGTGTGGTCTCAGTGTGGTCCCAGTGTGGTCCCAGTGTGGTCTCAGAGTGGTCTCAGAGTGGTCTCAGTGTGGTCTCAGTGTGGTCCCAGTGTGGTCCCAGTGTGGTCTCAGTGTGGTCTCAGTGTGGTCTCAGTGTGGTCTCAGTGTGGTCTCAGAGTGGTCTCAGTGTGGTCTCAGAGTGGTCTCAGTGTGGTCTCAGTGTGGTCTCAGAGTGGTCTCAGTGTGGTCTCAGTGTGGTCTCAGAGTGGTCTCAGTGTGGTCCCAGTGTGGTCTCTGTGTGGTCCAGTGTGGTCTCAGAGTGGTCTCAGTGTGGTCTCAGTGTGGTCTCAGAGTGGTCTCAGTGTGGTCTCAGTGTGGTCTCAGTGTGGTCCCAGTGTGGTCTCTGTGTGGTCCAGTGTGGTCCCAGTGTGGTCCCAGTGTGGTCTCAGTGTGGTCTCAGTGTGGTCTCAGTGTGGTCCCAGTGTGGTCTCTGTGTGGTCCAGTGTGGTCCCAGTGTGGTCCCAGTGTGGTCTCAGTGTGGTCTCAGTGTGGTCTCAGAGTGGTCTCAGTGTGGTCTCAGTGTGGTCTCAGAGTGGTCTCAGAGTGGTCTCAGTGTGGTCCCAGTGTGGTCTCTGTGTGGTCCAGTGTGGTCCCAGTGTGGTCCCAGTGTGGTCTCAGTGTGGTCTCAGAGTGGTCTCAGTGTGGTCCCAGTGTGGTCCCAGTGTGGTCTCAGTGTGGTCTCAGTGTGGTCTCAGTGTGGTCCCAGTGTGGTCTCAGTGTGGTCTCAGTGTGGTCTCAGAGTGGTCTCAGTGTGGTCCCAGTGTGGTCTCAGTGTGGTCCCAGTGTGGTCTCAGTGTGGTCTCAGTGTGGTCTCAGTGTGGTCTCAGAGTGGTCTCAGTGTGGTCCCAGTGTGGTCTCAGTGTGGTCTCAGTGTGGTCTCAGAGTGGTCTCAGTGTGGTCTCAGTGTGGTCTCAGTGTGGTCTCAGAGTGGTCTCAGTGTGGTCTCAGTGTGGTCTCAGTGTGGTCTCAGAGTGGTCTCAGTGTGGTCTCAGTGTGGTCTCAGTGTGGTCTCTGTGTGGTCCCAGTGTGGTCCCAGTGTGGTCTCAGAGTGGTCTCAGTGTGGTCCCAGTGTGGTCTCTGTGTGGTCTCAGTGTGGTCTCAGTGTGGTCTCAGTGTGGTCTCAGTGTGGTCCCAGTGTGGTCTCTGTGTGGTCCAGTGTGGTCTCAGTGTGGTCCCAGTGTGGTCTCAGTGTGGTCTCAGTGTGGTCTCAGTGTGGTCTCAGTGTGGTCTCAGTGTGGTCTCAGTGTGGTCTCAGTGTGGTCCCAGTGTGGTCCCAGTGTGGTCCCAGTGTGGTCTCTGTGTGGTCCCAGTGTGGTCTCTGTGTGGTCTCTGTGTGGTCTCAGTGTGGTCTCAGTGTGGTCTCTGTGTGGTCTCAGTGTGGTCTCTGTGTGGTCCCAGTGTGGTCTCTGTGTGGTCTCAGTGTGGTCTCAGTGTGGTCTCTGTGTGGTCTCAGTGTGGTCTCTGTGTGGTCTCTGTGTGGTCCCAGTGTGGTCCCAGTGTGGTCCCAGTGTGGTCCCAGTGTGGTCTCTGTGTGGTCTCTGTGTGGTCTCAGTGTGGTCTCTGTGTGGTCCCAGTGTGGTCTCTGTGTGGTCTCAGTGTGGTCTCAGTGTGGTCTCTGTGTGGTCTCAGTGTGGTCTCTGTGTGGTCTCTGTGTGGTCTCAGTGTGGTCTCAGTGTGGTCTCTGTGTGGTCTCTGTGTGGTCCCAGTGTGGTCTCAGTGTGGTCCCAGTGTGGTCTCAGTGTGGTCTCAGTGTGGTCTCAGTGTGGTCTCTGTGTGGTCCCAGTGTGGTCTCAGTGTGGTCTCAGTGTGGTCTCAGTGTGGTCCCAGTGTGGTCTCAGTGTGGTCTCAGTGTGGTCTCAGTGTGGTCTCAGTGTGGTCTCAGTGTGGTCTCAGTGTGGTCCCAGTGTGGTCTCAGTGTGGTCTCAGTGTGGTCTCAGTGTGGTCTCAGTGTGGTCTCAGTGTGGTCTCAGTGTGGTCCCAGTGTGGTCTCAGTGTGGTCTCAGTGTGGTCTCAGTGTGGTCTCAGTGTGGTCTCAGTGTGGTCTCAGTGTGGTCCGGCTCAGACCAGGACGGCCCAGGGTTTGTAGGTCCCGGGTTCAGCAGCGGGACACTGTGGACACAGTGTTATAATATATATTTATATTATATTGGTATTATATGTTATATGTTATATGTTATATGTAATATGTTAAATGTAATATGTAATATATTACATGTTATATGTTATATGTTATATAACATGTTATATTTTACCATGTTGGTGAAGCGGTCGGCACACGCGACCCGGATCCTCTCCGCCGTGGCCGGACTGTCCAATCGGAACGGGCCGCTAAGCCCCGCCTCCAAGCGCGCCGTAGCGACAGCGTCTTTTATGGCGTAAAACACGGAAGCGGCGAGAAACAGCGGCGGCTCCCCCACGGCCTGGACCACAAACAAACAAACATAATGACCACCTGGACCACCTGGACCACCCGGACCACAAACAAACATAACGACCACCTGGACCACAAACAAACAGATATAACGACCACCTGGACCACAAACAAACAAACATAACGACCACCCGGACCACCTGGGCCACCAACAAACATAATGACCACCTGGACCACAAACAAACATAATGACCACCTGGACCACAGACGTACCTTAGACGAGTACAGCGCCTTGTCGTTGGGCGAGTCGCGCAGCAGCGCCACCTGCAGGTCGGTGGGAATGTCTCCAAACGCCGGGATTTTATAAGCTCCAGGTCCTCGGGTCAAAAGGGCCCCGTCCGGACTGTAGAGCAGCTGCTCCAGCGTGAAGAGGCCCACGCCCTGCATGAAGGCGCCCTCCACCTGGACAGGTAAACAACAACAGGTAAACAACAGGTAAACAACAACAGGCAAACAACAGGTAAACAACAACAGGCAAACAACAGGTAAACAACAACAGGTAAACAACAGGTAAACAACAACAGGCAAACAACAACAGGTAAACAACAACAGGTAAACAACAAGTAAACAACAACAGGTAAACAACAACAGGTAAACAACAAGTAAACAACAACAGGTAAACAACAACAGGTAAACAACAACGCATGAAGACGTCCTCCACCTGGACACGTAAACAACAACAGGTAAACAACAACAGGTAAACAACAACAGGCAAACAACAACAGGTAAACAACAACAGGTAAACAACAAGTAAACAACAACAGGTAAACAACAACAGGTAAACAACAACAACGCATGAAGACGTCCTCCACCTGGACACGTAAACAACAACAGGTAAACAACAACAACAGGTAAACAACAACAGGTAAACAACAACAACGCATGAAGACGCCCTCCACCTGGACACGTAAACAACAACAGGTAAACAACAACAACGCATGAAGGCGCCCTCCACCTGGACACGTAAACAACAACAGGTACACAACAACAACGCATGAAGGCGCCCTCCACCTGGACACGTAAACAACAACAGGTACACAACAACAACGCATGAAGGCGCCCTCCACCTGGACACGTAAACAACAACAGGTAAACAACAACAACGCATGAAGGCGCCCTCCACCTGGACACGTAAACAACAACAACAGGTAAACAACAACAGGTAAACAACAAGTAAACAACAACAACGCATGAAGGCGCCCTCCACCTGGACAGGAAAACAACAACAGGTAAACAACAACAGGTAAACAACAACAGGTAAACAACAACAACGCATGAAGACGCCCTCCACCTGGACACGTAAACAACAACAGGTAAACAACAACAGGTAAACAACAACAACGCATGAAGGCGCCCTCCACCTGGACACGTAAACAACAACAGATAAACAACAACAAATAAACAACAACAACAATAAAGAGTAAACAACACATGAACGCCCCCTCCACCTGTCAACGATTAAACAACAAACAAACGAAAAAACAACAATAAAGGAGTCTCCACCTGTCAATAATAAACAAATAAATAAACAAGTAAACAAGTAAACAAAAACACACAAGGATCTTAGTTTGGTTCATGGCCTAAGGTCAAAGGTCAAAGGTCACCTGTCCGACGTCGAGGGCGGGGTTCAGGCTGTGGCCGACGTCCATGATGATGGTGCTGCTCAGATTCTGCACAAAAACAGAGACAAACAAACTCAGGGAAACTATTTAAACCTCGTTATAATAAAATAATAGATGTAATAATGACCATGTGAGCCTCATGTTATCTTAGCTAATTAAAGAGAATAGATAGATAGCATTATGCTATAATAATGACCATGTGAGCCTCATGTTAGCCTAGCTTATTAAAGAGAATAGATAGATAGCATTATGCTATAATAATGACCATGTGAGCCTCATGTTAGCTTAGCTTATTAAAGAGAATAGATAGATAGCATTATACTATAATAATGACCACGTGAGCCTCGTGTTAGCTTAGCTTATTAAAGAGAATAGATAGTTAGCATTATACTATAATAATGACCACGTGAGCCTCATGTTATCTTAGCTCATTAAAGAGAATAGATAGTTAGCATTATACTATAATAATGACCTTGTGAGCGCCGGTGAGACAGTCCACCTCGACCTCGGAGCAACACACGCCGTAACTGAAATAATTAAACGCTCGACCGGAGTTTGTCTCCCAGTTGTAGCCCAGATCCGGAATCCTGCAAGAACATCATTTAGGAATAGCATGATTAGCATTAGCATGATTAGAATTAGCATGATTAGCATTAGCATGATTAGTATTTGCATGATTAGCATTTGCATGATTAGCATTAGCAGGATTTGCATTTGCATGATTAGCATTAGCATGATTAGCATTAGCAGGACTAGCGTTAGCATGATTAGCGTTAGCAGGATTAGCGTTAGCATGATTAGCGTTAGTATGATTAGCACTAGCATTTTTAGCATTAGCACGCCTAGCATCAGCCTAGCCGCATTAGCATTAAGATTACTGGCATGATCAGCTTTAGCATTAATAGCAATAGTGTGATCAGCCGTAGCATCTTTAGCATTAGCCTGATTACCATTAGCATTATTAGCATTAGTATGATCAGCATTGGCATCATTAGCAGTTGCATTATTAACATTAAAACTATTAAAATGATTAGCATGATTTGCATGACTAGCATGATTAGCATGATTTGCATGACTAGCATGATTAGCATGACTAGCATGATTAGCATGATTAGCATCAGCGCCCGTGTGTTGTGTCTGACTTGTAGAAGCCGTTGGCGCTGAGGTTCACTCTGTCGAAATACGCCGCCTTCACCTGAAACAGAGACAGACCTGGTAATGGACCGAGTCAGCGCCCCCTGTGGGTCAGACAGAGATAGACCTGGTAATGGACCGAGTCAGCGCCCCCTGTGGGTCAAACAGAGATAGACCTGGTAATGGACCGAGTCAGCGCCCCCTGTGGGTCAAACAGAGATAGACCTGGTAATGGACCGAGTCAGCGCCCCCTGTGGGTCAAACAGAGATAGACCTGGTAATGGACCGAGTCAGCGCCCCCTGTGGGTCAAACAGAGATAGACTGAGAACTAAACCACCAAGATGGTTTGTACCCGGGGCCCAGAATCTGGTGCTACTGTGTGAACGAGGGTGAAGGAGTGATGAGTGCGTGACACCGGTCTCTTCCCTACTCTTCAGTGTGCTCGCTCCCAGAGCTCTCCCAGGTGCCCCCCAGGTCCCGGTCCTTACCCAGCTCTCCCAGACGCCCCCGGTCCTTACCCAGCTCTCCCAGACGCCCCCCGGGTCCTGGTCCTGACCCAGCTCTCCCAGACGCCCCCGGGTCCCAGTCCTTACCCAGCTCTCCCAGACGCCCCCCGGGTCCCAGTCCTTACCCAGCTCTCCCAGGTGCCCCCCGGGTCCTGGTCCTTACCCAGCTCTCCCAGGTGCCCCCCGGGTCCTGGTCCTTACCCAGCTCTCCCAGGTGCCCCCGGGTCCCCGTCCTTACCCAGCTCTCCCAGGTGCCCCCGGGTCCCCGTCCTTACCCAGCTCTCCCAGACGCCCCCCGGGTCCCAGTCCTTACCCAGCTCTCCCAGACGCCCCCGGGTCCCAGTCCTTACCCAGCTCTCCCAGACGCCCCCAGGTCCTTACCCAGCTCTCCCAGGTGCCCCCGGGTCCCAGTCCTTACCCAGCTCTCCCAGGTGCCCCCCAGTCCTTACCCAGCTCTCCCAGGTGCCCCCCGGGTCCCGGTCCTTACCCAGCTCTCCCAGACGCCACCCGGGTCCCGGTCCTTACCCAGCTCTCCCAGACGCCCCCCGGGTCCCAGTCCTTACCCAGCTCTCCCAGGTGCCCCCCGGGTCCTGGTCCTTACCCAGCTCTCCCAGGTGCCCCCCGGGTCCTGGTCCTTACCCAGCTCTCACCAGGTGCCCCCTGGGTCCCGGTCCTTACCCAGCTCTCCCAGACGCCCCCGGGTCCCCGTCCTTACCCAGCTCTCCCAGGTGCCCCCGGGTCCCGGTCCTTACCCAGCTCTCCCAGACGCCCCCGGGTCCTGGTCCTTACCCAGCTCTCCCAGGTGCCCCCGGGTCCCGGTCCTTACCCAGCTCTCCCAGACGCCCCCCGGGTCCCGGTCCTTACCCAGCTCTCCCAGGTGCCCCCCGGGTCCCGGTCCTTACCCAGCTCTCCCAGACGCCCCCGGGTCCCCGTCCTTACCCAGCTCTCCCAGGTGCCCCCCGGGTCCTGGTCCTTGTAGGGCTTGAGCCGCTGCCGGAGCTGGTCGCAGGCGTTGATCACGGCGGCCCCGTTGAGGTCGGATGAGACGGAGGCGGCGGTCGGGCTGGTGTTGGCCACAGAGTGAGAGCTCGTCTCACAAACGTGGATCTTTGAGGCGGAGATTCCCAGAGCACGGCTGCAGACCTGCCCACATGAGAACCAAGACCCGGGTCAGAACCAGGTCAGAACCGGGTTATTTATGTGGAAATAAATGTACTGGACCATCTTGTTTAGGGGTTAGTACCTGGACCATCTTGTTTAGGGGTTAGTACCTGGACCATCTGTTTTAGGGGTTAGTACCTGGACCATCTTGGTTTGGGGGTTAGTACCTGGACCATCTGTTTTAGGGGTTAGTACCTGGACCATCTGTTTTAGGGGTTAGTACCTGGACCATCTTGTTTAGGGGTTAGTACCTGGACCATCTTGTTTAGGGGTTAGTACCTGGACCATCTTGTTTAGGGGTTAGTACCTGGACCATCTGTTTTAGGGGTTAGTACCTGGACCATCTTGTTTAGGGGTTAGTACCTGGACCATCTGTTTTAGGGGTTAGTACCTGGACCATCTGTTTTAGGGGTTAGTACCTGGACCATCTTGGTGTGAAGGCCTTGGCCCATCTCTGTTCCTCCATGAGCCAAAAGCACCGAGCCGTCAGTGTAAATGTGGACCAGCGCCCCCGCCTGGACACACAGAGACATGGGTCAGAAACAGGCCGGGTCAGCGTGGATGAAAGCGGGTCAGAGTGGATCAAAGCGGGTCAGAGTGGATCAAAGCGGGTCAAAGTGGATCAGAGTCAGACCTGGTTGAGGAAGACCACACCGAAGGCGATTCCAAACTTCGTAGGAACCACAGCGAGCCCTCTTTTAGTCCAGCGGTTCTTCCTGAAACCAAACCAGAGTTAAGTTCGTGCCCAGACCTGGTTTAGTCCTGGTCTTGTCTTGGTTCAGTCCTGGTCTAGTCTTGGTTTAGTCCTGGTCTAGTCTTGGTTCAGTCCCGGTCTGGGTCTTGTACCTGTTGAAGTCCTTGATCGATTCCCGTCGCTCCTGGATCTTGGCTCGGTCCAAACACTCGGCCCAGCAGCGTCTCAGGGTCACGCCCTCCAGGAGATGGTTAAACGGCGTCCGGTCTCCCTCTGAGTACATGTTCAGCTCCCGGATCTGGACCGGACCAGAGGATTAGGATCCCTGTGCAGTCATAGCTTTGGTGAAACGGGGTCCAGACGTACCTCCTCTGCCGGCCGGTTCAGCTTCAGCGCGATGGCGGTGACCCAGTCCTCACAGACCATCATGCCTTGCGGTCCTCCGAAGCCTCTGAACGCCGTGTTCGACGGGAGGTTTGTCTTACACATGAAGCCCCGCCCACGAATGTTCGGCACCAGGTACGAGTTATCCATGTGGAGCAGAGCGCGCTCCATCACCTGCCAATCAGAGAGAGCGGCCAATCAGAGAGGAGCCAATCAGAGATGAGCATTTGTTGCATTCGGCATTCAATACGATCAGGGTGTTCAAAATAGACAGGAAATGTGCAAACAGTTAAAGGGGGGGTGTTCTGCAAAATGGACTTGTTCAAGCGTTCCATCATGTTATTCTGTCACTCCCTCATTAAAAACATGGCTGAAGTGTTGCCTTGGCACATTCACGTATTTCTGAGTAATCTGTAAAAACTCTGATGGCGGCCATTTTGAGTAATCTGTATAAACTCTGACGGCAGCCATTTTGAGTAATCTGTATAAACTCTGACGGCGGCCATTTTGAGTAATCTGTATAAACTCTGACGGCGGACATTTTGAGTAATCTGTATAAACTCTGACGGCAGCCATTTTGAGAAATCTGTATAAACTCTGACGGCAGCCATTTTGAGTAATCTGTAAAAACTCTGATGGCGGCCATTTTAGGGATAGGTTTGCCTGAGTCCTCCTAGGAACGCCCCCACCTCCTGGAGACGCCTCCGAGCTTTGGTCACCAGCCGAGTAACCAACCACTGCTCCTCAGCAGAACCCCCTCCCCACTGATGCCACAGACAGCGTGTGGAGGGGGCGTGTCTAAAGGCTCAGAGGTTCTTAAAGAGACAGAGGCCTATTTCAAGACATTCACTACAGCCATTTTGAGAGAGACATTTTATACAAGGCAGTTATTCTAATTTACTGCATTTACAGACCAACAGAAGGTTTGTCATCATTGTAGTGAGATATAGACTGGTGCTATGGGACTGACAAAAGCAGAACACCCCCTCTTTAAAGCAGAACACCCCCACTTTAACCTTTTAAAGTGGGGGATCTTTTTCCTCACGTCATCAGATTTTTTGTTTTTTGTTGAGTGTTCAACTCATTTTTGTAACTTTTTTTTTTTTTTGGTCATTGTTTTGTCACATTTTTTATCACATTTTTTTGTCACATTATTGTCATTTTTTGTCAATTTTTTGTCATTTTTTGTCAATTTTGTGTTAAATTTTGTGTTAAATTTTGTGTTAAATTTTTATCCCATTTTTGTCACATTTTTGCCACTTCATAAATTTTTCGTCACTTTTTTGTCACATTTCCATCATTGTTTTCGTCTCATTTTATACAAGGCAGTTATTCTAATTTACTGCATTTACAGACCAACAGAAGGTTGGTCATCATCTTGATCATCAGATACGAGCCAACCAATCAGATGAGGGCAGTGTTTCTCACCGAGAAAGACAGGTCCATGGAGTTTCCCACGTTGCTGAAATACGACACGTCCAGAGCCAGGATACGCCCACTTTCTGAGAACCCGACCTGTGACCAGAAAACAGCGGGTCAGAGGTCAGAGGTCAGAGCTGAGCCTGAAGTTCGTCTGAATCTGTAAAAAGGCGGACCTTGTACTTGGCGAAGAACGGGTGTCGTCCTCCTGTCACCAACATGTCCTCGTCTCTGTCCAACATGCAGCGCACGGGACGCTTCAGTCTGAAACAAAGCCACGCCAGGGACATCACTGTCATACCCAAACCTTTATCACTGTCATACCCAAACCTTTATGTGGTGTTTGTACCGATGAATGTTTGTAGTTCTGGTTTTGTTGTCTTGTTTTACAGTCTCACGTAGGGCGGTTTGTAGTCAGTCTTGTTTTACAGTCTCATGTTGGGCGGTTTGTAGTCAGTGTTGTTTTACAGTCTCATGTAGGGCGGTTTGTAGATAGTCTTGTTTTTCAGCCTCATGTAGGGCGGTTTGTAGTCAGTCTTGTTTTACAGCCTCACGTAGGGCGGTTTGTAGTCAGTCTTGTTTTACAGCCTCACGTTGGGCGGTTTGTAGTCAGTCTTGTTTTTCAGCCTCATGTAGGGCGGTTTGTAGTCAGTCTTGTTTTTCAGCCTCATGTAGGGCGGTTTGTAGTTAGTCTTGTTTTACAGCCTCATGTTGGGCGGTTTGTAGTCAGTGTTGTTTTACAGTCTCATGTAGGGCGGTTTGTTGTCAGTCTTGTTTTACAGTCTCACGTAGGGCGGTTTGTAGTCAGTGTTGTTTTACAGCCTCATGTTGGGCGGTTTGTAGTCAGTGTTGTTTTACAGTCTCATGTAGGGCGGTTTGTAGTCAGTCTTGTTTTTCAGCCTCATGTAGGGCGGTTTGTAGTCAGTCTTGTTCGGTTTTATAGTCTGTACCTGTGAGCGGCCAGTGCGACCACGGTGGACAGGACGGTGGTTCTTGACTCTTTTCCTCCGAAGCCGCCGCCCATTCGCTTCACTCTGACGTGGACACGGTTCGACGGGATGCCCAAGACCCGGGCCACGAGGGACTGCAACCAGAGTGGGTCAGAGTGGGTCAGAGTGGGTCAGAGTGGGTCAGAGTGGGGTCAGAGCGGGGTCAGAGCGGGGTCAGAGCCGTGTCAGAGTGGGGTCAGAGTGGGTCAGAGCGGGTCATGTTTTTGGTTCAAGTTCATGTTTTTAGTTTCACTTTGTAGGAGTCGACCCAAACATCTGCAGGTTTGACTTTAGTCCAGTTTATAGTATCATTTTAATCTGTGTTGTGGTTTTGTTTGTGTGTCTTCTCCTGGACCTAGGCACGATGAATGAAGATAACGTACCTGTGTCTTGGTCGGCGCCTGCGTGGAGCTGAAGATCTCCATCTCTCCGTGGTCTCGAGGAACGGCCACTGTGACGTTGGTCTCCAGGTAGAAGTGCTCCTGGCCCCCGATGTGGACCTCACCTGTGGAGCAGACTCTGCTCTCAGTGGTCGTTACACTGCCCCCGCGCTCGGATTGGCTGATTCTTACCCTCCAGGACGTGGTCGGACTGCTGAAACCCCGCCTCCAGGTCACCGTTTTGGAGTGTTCTGATTGGCTCATAGAACGACTGGGCTTCTATTGCTTCCTGACAAACATCCAATGAGAATCCAGGGATGAACAAGGTCAAGGTCAAAGTCACAACAACACAGAGCCTCTGGAAAGTGTTCACACACCTGGAACTTTTGTACATTTTGTCATGTTTACAGCCCTAAACATAAAGATTTTATTTTTATTTTTTACTGAACGTTCACACACAAGTAACAGACGACTGTGAAGTGAAAGCAAAATGATCCATGATTCTGTTATTTTTCAATAATTATCATGAAGCATGAATGAATACTTTGTGGAACCCCTTTTGTCTTTTGGGGTCTGACTCTAGTACTAAAACATCGGCGATCAGCGGTTACCCTGATAAAGTACCTGGATGGTGATGATCGCCGGCAGGTCCTGGTACTGGATCTTCACGGACTTTGCGGCTCGTTGGGCTTCGGCCTGAGTCTGCGCCACCACCGCCCCAATCACATGACCCACACACGTCACCTGCATCACATGACCCACACTCGTCACATGACCCACACTCGTCACATGACCCACACACGTCACATGACCCACACACGTCACATGACCCACACACGTCACCTGCATCACATGACCCACACACGTCACATGACCCACACTCGTCACATGACCCACACACGTCACCTGCATCACATGACCCACACACGTCACATGACCCACACACGTCACATGACCCACACTCGTCACATGACCCACACTCGTCACATGACCCACACTCGTCACATGACCCACACACATCACCTGCATCACATGACCCACACACGTCACATGACCCACACTCGTCACATGACCCACACACGTCACCTGCATCACATGACCCACACACGTCACATGACCCACACACGTCACATGACCCACACTCGTCACAGGACCCTGACAGTTCACGTGACCCACACTCGTCACATGACCCTGACAGTTCACGTGACCCACACTCGTCACCCGCATCACATGACCCACACTCGTCACATGACCCACACTTGTCATATGACCCACACTCGTCACATGACCCACACTCGTCACATGACCCACACTCGTCACATGACCCACACACGTCACATGACCCACACACGTCACCTGCATCACAGGACCCACACTCGTCACAGGACCCTGACAGTTCACGTGACCCACACTCGTCACCCACATCACATGACCCACACTCGTCACATGACCCACACTTGTCACATGACCCACACTCGTCACATGACCCACACTCGTCACATGACCCACACTCGTCACATGACCCACACTCGTCACATGACCCTGACAGTTCACGTGACCCACACTCGTCACATGACCCTGACAGTTCACGTGACCCACACTCGTCACATGACCCACATGACCCACACACGTTACCTGCATCACATGACCCACACTCGTCACATGACCCACACTCGTCACATGACCCACACTCGTCACATGACCCACACTCGTCACATGACCCACACTCGTCACATGACCCACACACGTCACCTGCATCACATAACCCACACTCGTCACATGACCCACACACGTTACCTGCATCACATGACCCACACTCGTCACATGACCCACACTCGTCACATGACCCACACACGTCACATGGCCCACACCCGTCACAGATCCAGGACAGCCTGACTCACAGTGTTTAACATTATTGTCATGTAAATAGGTTCTATTACTGTATTCTAGTCTATTGTTGAGTTCTGTGATGTCGATAGAAAACTTAATACAGAGGAAAAAATTGAATTTTCCTTTTGCCGTTGTATCGAAATCGAAATCGGTTTCACGAACTGAGTTTGTTTTTCAGATTCCAAACTGAGTTCCATGACAGTAGTTCTGACTCGCCTCTCCCTGGGTTAGGGGTTAGGGTTAGGGTTAGGGGTTAGGGGTTAGGGTTAGGGTTAGGGGTTTGGGGTTAGGGGTTAGGGGTTAGGGGTTAGGGATAACCCTGGACTCGCCTCTCCCTGGGTTAGGGTTAGGGGTTAGGGATAACCCTGGGTTAGGGGTTAGGGGTTAACCCTGGACTCACCGCTCCCTGGGTTAGGGTTAGGGTTAGGGGTTAGGGGTTAGGGGTTAGTGTTAGGGGTTAGGGGTTAGGGGTTAGTGTTAGGGGTTAGGGATAACCCTGGACTCACCTCTCCCTGGGCCAGGGTTTGGGGTTAGGGGTTAGGGGTTAGGGTTAGGGGTTAGGGGTTAGTGTTAGGGGTTAGGGTTAGGGATAACCCTGGACTCGCCTCTCCCTGGGTTAGGGGTTAGGGGTTAGGAGTTAGGGGTTAGGGGTTAGGGTTAGGGGTTAGGGGTTAGGGGTTAGGGGTTAGGGTTAGGGATAACCCTGGACTCGCCTCTCCCTGGGTTAGGGGTTAGGGATAACCCTGGACTCGCCTCTCCCTGGGTTAGGGGTTAGGGTTAGGGATAACCCTGGACTCGCCTCTCCCTGGGCCAGCGCCGTCTCATCGTAGACGACGGGTCCGATCACGTTTGATCCTGGAACGTCCTCGGCCAAAAGAACGTCCACCACGCCGGGCATGGAGCGGGCGAGCGCGGCGTCCACGGACCTGCAGACACGGGTCAGAGCGGGTCAGAACCAGGCCGGGTCAGAGCGGGTCAGAGCGGGTCAGAACCAGGGTCAGAACCAGGGTCAGAACCAGGCCGGGTCAGAACCAGGGTCAGAGCGGGTCAGAACCAGGCTGGGTCAGAACCAGGCCGGGTCAGAACCAGGCCGGGTCAGAGCGGGTCAGAGCGGGTCAGAACCAGGCGGGGTCAGAGCCAGGCCAGGTCAGAGCTAGTACTCACAGCAGTAGTAGTAGTAGTAGTAGTAGTAGTACTCACAGTAGTAGTAGTAGTAGTAGTAGTAGTAGTACTCACAGTAGTAGTAGTAGTAGTAGTAGTAGTAGTACTCACAGTAGTAGTAGTACTCACAGTATCTGGGCGTGGGCTCTGGAGCTGTAGACCAGGCTGAGGAACAGCTCGTTGTCGTGGGGGGGGATGTCGTCACAGTATTATAGTAGTTATTGCAGTAGTAGTAGTAGTAGTAGTAGTAGTAGTAGTAGTAGTAGTAGTAGTAGTAGTAATAGTAGTAGTACTCACAGTATCTTGGCGTGGGCTCTGGAGCTGTAGACCAGGCTGAGGAACAGCTCGTTGTCGTGGGGGGGGATGTCGTCACAGTACTGAGCCTCTCCCGTCGCCTGCTGCATCGCGCTCAGGTGCATCATGGGACGTCCCACCACGTCCTCCACCCTCTGACCCGCCGGGACGCTCTGGACCAGGGGAACCAGAACCGGGTCAGAACCGGGAACCAGAACCGGGTCAGAACCGGGTCAGACAGAACTCGTTTTTTTTTCCTTTTTATTCTTTTTTCAGTTATTGTTTAATTGCATGTTTTTCTCAGTTATTTATTTTCATATTTTTGTAATTTGTCATGTTTTCCTTTATTTTAATCCTTTTTTTAAATATATTTTTCTTCTTTTTGGGTGGAGGCTGTACCTGATACACCTGGACACTAGAGGGCGCTGCCGGGTGGAACACGTCTGTGGCGCTGAGGAACTCGTCTGGGACCGGCTCCACCTGGTGGCCCTGAAGGAGAAGACCACAGGATCAGGAAGGTGGGAGTACCACAGGTGGGAGTACCACAGGTGGAGTACCACAGGTGGAGTACCACAGGTGGAAGTACCACAGGTGGAGTACCACAGGTGGGAGTACCACAGGTGGAGTACCACAGGTGGAGTACCACAGGTGGAAGTACCACAGGTGGGAGTACCACAGGTGGAGTACCACAGGTGGAAGTACCACAGGTGGGAGTACCACAGGTGGAGTACCACAGCTGGAAGTACCACAGGGCCACCTCGGCCTCGCTCACACTGGCACCGAGAACACTTTTCTGAAACTCGTACTTGCTTTGAGTGAAGTATTTACCGATACTGAAGTATTTGCCGATACCGAACACCAGTACAAGGCATTTTCTTCCTCTGTTTCACACAGATCGGTTTGTAATGAGTTAATTTACTCAGTTACATTTCCTTAAGTAAAGTCGGCGACACTTTTAAGAGAAGTTTGATCAGAACTGAACAGATATTATTTATTTATTTATTTATGTTTATGTTTCTGTCCATCACAGACAGAGCAGCTCATGTCCTAAAGCTCTTTAATCATTCATGTATTTGTATTTAACTATAGTACTGAGATGTTACTTATTACTGCAGATAAATGTCTCTTTTCTCCTTTACTTCAGCTCCGTGTGGATTTTCTCCTGTGTTTATAGAAACTTATCCAGAAGCTTCAGCGTTTTGGCTCAATATAAACATGTGTATCTCTTTATTCTGGATGTTCTGACGACTTTTTAGTCGCTGGGTTAGTTTTTCAGATGAATTAAACCCTGCAGTAAAACAGAGTAAGAATCACCAGGACTGTTAGCCACGAGTTAGCGGCTAGTTAGCAACATTAGCAACATTAGCAACATTAGCAACATTAGCAACATTAGCAACATTAGCATCATTAGCAACATTAGCATCATTAGCAACATTAGCAACGTTAGCCTGTATGTTGTAAACACTGCACACATGTAGCTCTGGTTAAATCCACACTGACTCTGGTTTAGGGAGAGTCGTCTGTACTAAAGTCAGATCTATGTGGAATATTGGATTTGTTTGTTGTTATTTTCTCTCCTCATTGGAGCCGCTCCTACTGTCCCGCAGGAGCGGCTCCAATGAGGAGCTACATCTGCTGAAAGCATCTTTAAAACTAACTATACTTCAGGGTCTGGATGTAGAGACATAGTGTTAGGGTTTAAGTTATTGGTTTGGGTTATAAGATGAAGGGAGTCTGTCGTAGGGTTGTAGGTTGTAGGTTGTAGTGAAAGGTGTAGTACCTTCTCGTGGAGGAACACGCTGACGCTCAGGTAGAACTTGTAGGGTTAGATGTTAGTGTTTGGGTTATAGGTTTGTAGGGTTATATGAAGGGAGTCTGTCGTAGGGTTGTAGTACCTTCTGGTGCAGGAACACGCTGACGCTGAGGTAGAACTTGTAGGGTTAGATGTTAGTGTTTGGGTTTAAGTTGTAGTGTTGTAGGTTGTAGGTTGTAGTGTTGTAGGTTGTAGTGAAGGCTGTAGTACCTTCTCATGCAGGAACACGCTGACGCTGAGGTAGAACTTGTAGGGTTAGATGCTAGTGTTTGGGTTATAGGTTTGTAGGGTCATATGAAGGGAGTCTGTTGTAGGTTGTAGGTTGTAGGTTGTAGGTTGTAGTGAAGGCTGTAGTACCTTCTGGTGCAGGAACACGCTGACGCTGAGGTAGAACTTGTAGGGTTAGGGTTAGATGTTAGTGTTTGGGTTATAGGTTTGTCGGGTTATAAGATGAAGGGAGTCTGTTGTAGGTCGTAGGTTGTAGGGTTGTAGTGAAGGCTGTAGTACCTTCTCGTGCAGGAACACGCTGACGCTGAGGTAGAACTTGTTGGGTTCGATGTTAGTGTTTGGGTTTAAGTTGTAGTGCTGTAGTGTTGTAGGGTGTAGGGTGTAGGTTGTAGTGAAGGCTGTAGTACCTTCTGGTGGAGGAACACGCTGACGCTCAGGTAGAACTTGTAGAACAGGCTGAGCACCAGCGTCCTCCTGTACGACACCATCCCACCTGGTGACGAAGGGTCAAGGGTCATCTCCTCGGCCAATGAGGAGCAGGCGCTCTGCAGGAGCTCCTCCCCCCACATCCTCCCCCTCAGGGCGCGGCTCGTGAGCGTCGCCATGACAACCGTGGGGCCCATCCCCCCGAACGCCGCGGTCAGGTCGGCGACCCGGGCGGAGCCGGGTTCAAAGGTCACGCTGAGGGTCGCCGTGACGACGCTGATGTCGTCCTCCCGGCGCCGCGAGGTTTTGTAGGCGCGGATCAGCTGACCCTGAGTGACATCATCACGTCATTATTACATCTGAACCCAGCTTTACCCAAATCTAAACCTGAACCAGCTTTACCCAAATCTAAAGCTTCTGGACCGCAGAGCTACAGACCAGAGGAATCATCACTTTATTTATATCTGATATTAACCTGAACCAGCTTTACCCAAATCTAAAGCTTCTGGACCGCAGAGCTACAGACCAGAGGAATCACTTTATTTACATCTGATACTAACCTGAACCAGCTTTACCCAAATCTAAAGCTTCTGGACCGCAGAGCTACAGACCAGAGGAAACACTTTATTTATATCTGATACTAACCTGAACCAGCTTTACCCAAATCTAAAGCTTCTGGACCGCAGAGCTACAGACCAGAGGAAACACTTTATTTATATCTGATACTAACCTGAACCAGCTTTACCCAAATCTAAAGCTTCTGGACCGCAGAGCTACAGACCAGAGGAAACACTTTATTTATATCTGATACTAACCTGAACCAGCTTTACCCAAATCTAAAGCTTCTGGACCGCAGAGCTACAGACCAGAGGAATCACTTTATTTATATTTACTAATCACTTATTTGATGTTTGTTCTTTCCCTTTCATCTTTTTCATCTCCTTCACTATTTTGATGCTTTTTTCTTTCTTTTTTTTTCCAGAAGATTTTAGATTTGGATAAAGACAACGACTGTCCTCGGGACAGGCAGGGACAACTCACCTGATATATTATATCGGTTATACTATAGCCTGTGCATAACTAATGTGTTATTTCTATATTATTATGTTATTATTATGTTATTGTGTTATATATTATACTAGCTGAGACCCGGCCTTCGGCCGGGCCTCGCTAGTCTCCACATTTGATATTCTGAGATTATGAGTGATTACAAAGAAATGTCCAACCCGTCACACAGTTCAGCTGTAGACCAGTGGTTCCCAACCCATTCCAAGAACTTTGGCCACGACAAATGTTTAAAATAATGAAGGCAAAAAATAATTTCAAACAAACAGCAATTGGAGAGTTTGAAGCACCCGTGCTCCTTTCTTAGTAACTACAACGACAATATGCTATGTTATATGCTAAACTCAGGGAATTGAATTCAAGAGATAGTGGAATAATTATGGATAAATATGAGGGGTTGAGCTCTAACGGTTTGGGTCACGGTGCAGGACCCGTGGTTTGGTGCATCACGGTAGTGTACAATAAAACAAATAATGAGTAGGTTTTGAACTGAAATAGCCTAATGATCGTTGTTAGACAGTATTTATAACCTGACAATAAAATTGGCAATGCTTTCAAAGCTGCTTTAGAATAAAATGTACCTCTGGGCTCACAATACGTGAAAGCAAAATAGAAAACAAATGGTCCAGCAGCAAAGTAAAAAAAAAAGAAAGAAACTACGCAGTGCAGGCCATGCGCTCGTTAAGTTGTAGTTTCATTTTCGCTTTCACTCACACGGAGGATAAATCAGTCGGAGCAGCGCGTTTGATTAGAGGCTCGTGTTGGAGCAGGTTTTGGGCAGGAGAGACTTAAACAAAGACACGCAGATGTGTTTTGGAGGATGTACCTGTACCTGTGCGGAGCGTCTACAGCTGCAGTTTAGGGTGAGTGACGATGGCACACAGCGCCCTGTTTGGATGCGCGTGCGCACACACATACACGCCTGCGCACACACACACACACACACGCACGCACGCACGCACGCACGCACGCACGCACACACACACGCACGCACGCACGCACGCACACACACACGCACGCACACACGCACGCACGCACGCACGCACGCACGCGCACACAGCCCTGTTTGGATGCACGCGCGCACACATACACGCACGGACGCTCACACGCGCACACACATCGCCCTGGGTGAATGCGCGCACGGCAGTCAGATGTCGTGCACTCGCGTTTTTGTGACGGTGGGTTGTCCTCGGACAGCAGCACCGCAGCACCGCGGCTTCCTGGTGTTCCCAAACGGTCTCCCATCCCAGTCCTAACCAGGCCCGTCCCTGCTTAGCTTCAAAGTCGGTATGGGAAATAAACATGGCGGCGCCCAGGCGGCGGCCATTGAGATAGCGTTTTCTATAATAGATTATAAACTAAAACACAAACACTTCAGCTCCAGCTCTGGTCCATTTCAGTTTATTCGCCTACATGAGGTATTTCTATCATAGCTTCTGTCCCAGCATTGATTAGTTTACGTTAGCATTAGCGTACTGTTGCTAGCTTTAGCATGCTCCTGCTAGCCGCAGCTTTTTACTCGGCGGAGCTTCACTTAGATTTAGTGAAAGTTGTGTTTTCAAAGCCATGAGAGCCAAAACTTTCAGTATCAGATATTTGTAGCTAGTTGGAGCTTCGATATTTACATCATTACATATTCAAATTAAATCTTTACATATTCAGACTCTCATTTGCGTATTTAAGGCCAGACGCTGCAGGTGAGGAGAACTCTTCACATGCTGTTTGTTAGACACATGTTTTATTGCATGTTTTCGTGTATGACATCACAGTTCCGGTCGTGATGGACGGTGTTTTTAGGTCTGAGTTTTGTGTGTGGTTTGACTGGAGTGTTTATGTTGTGTTTCCTCATGTCCGTCTGTAAACCTTCTGTCTTAGAACAAATCTGTAAGAGTCTAATCTAAGCAGACAGCATGAACCTTTCACTATAGCATCGGTGAGCTGAAGCTAACGTGCTAAAGCTAACGTACAACAATAATCAAAGCCTTTTACTATAGCATCGGTGTGCTAAAGCTAACGTGCTAAAGCTAACTGTGCTAAAGCTAACGTACACTAATCAAAGCCATTCACTATAGCATCGGTGTGCTAAAGCTAAATGTGCTAAAGCTAACGTACACTAATCAAAGCCTTTTACTATAGCATCGGTGTGCTAAAGCTAACTGTGCTAAAGCTAACTGTGCTAAAGCTAAATGTGCTAAAGCTAACGTACACTAATCAAAGCCTTTTACTATAGCATCGGTGTGCTAAAGCTAAATGTGCTAAAGCTAACGGACACTAATCAAGTTTGGTTTATTAAATTCATACCTCGTGGCTGAGCGGTAGCAGGACGCTCACGAGGACCTCCTGTGGTCGCACCAGGGTCCGCCGGTATCCAGTGAAGAAGTCCTGATCCATCTGCACCACTCTGCTGCCCCCTGGAGGACACAACACACAACTACAGTCAATCTGCTGCCCCCTGGAGGACACAACACAGAACTACAGTCACTCTGCTGCCCCCTGGAGGACACAACACACGACTACAGTAACTCTGCTGCCCCCTGGAGGACACAACACACGACTACAGTAACTCTGCTGCCCCCTGGAGGAGACAACACACAACTACAGTCACTCTGCTGCCCCCTGGAGGAGACAACACACAACTACAGTCACTCTGCTGCCCCCTGGAGGACACAACACACAACTACAGTCACTCTGCTGCTCCTGGAGGAGACAACACACAACTACAGTCACTCTGCTGCCCCCTGGAGGACACAACACACAACTACAGTCACTCTGCTGCCCCCTGGAGGTCACAACACACAACTACAGTCACTCTGCTGCCCCCTGGAGGTCACAACACACAACTACAGTCACTCTGCTGCCCCCTGGAGGTCACAACACACAACTACAGTCACTCTGCTGCCCCCTGGAGGAGACAACACACAACTACAGTCACTCTGCTGCCCCCTGGAGGAGACAACACACAACTACAGTCACTCTGCTGCTCCTGGAGGACACAACACACAACTACAGTCACTCTGCTGCCCCCTGGAGGACACAACACACAACTACAGTCACTCTGCTGCTCCTGGAGGACACAACACACAACTACAGTCACTCTGCTGCTCCCTGGAGGACACAACACACAACTACAGTCACTCTGCTGCCCCCTGGAGGAGACAACACACAACTACAGTCACTCTGCTGCTCCTGGAGGACACAACACACAACTACAGTCACTCTGCTGCTCCTGGAGGACACAACACACAACTACAGTCACTCTGCTGCCCCCTGGAGGACACAACACACAACTACAGTCACTCTGCTGCTCCTGGAGGAGACAACACACAACTACAGTCACTCTGCTGCTCCTGGAGGAGACAACACACAACTACAGTCACTCTGCTGCCCCCTGGAGGAGACAACACACAACTACAGTCACTCTGCTGCCCCCTGGAGGAGACAACACACAACTACAGTCACTCTGCTGCCCCTGGAGGAGACAACACACAACTACAGTCACTCTGCTGCCCCTGGAGGAGACAACACACAACTACAGTCACT
This sequence comes from Gobius niger, assembly GCF_951799975.1. Lineage (NCBI taxonomy): Eukaryota > Metazoa > Chordata > Actinopteri > Gobiiformes > Gobiidae > Gobius > Gobius niger. Next base: position 38,688 of record NW_027639323.1, on the reverse strand, counting down.
CTGCTGCTCCTGGAGGACACAACACACAACTACAGTCACTCTGCTGCCCCCTGGAGGAGACAACACACAACTACAGTCACTCTGCTGCTCCTGGAGGAGACAACACACAACTACAGTCACTCTGCTGCTCCTGGAGGAGACAACACACAACTACAGTCACTCTGCTGCCCCCTGGAGGAGACAACACACAACTACAGTCACTCTGCTGCCCCCTGGAGGACACAACACACAACTACAGTTACTCTGCTGCCCCCTGGAGGACACAACACACAACTACAGTCACTCTGCTGCTCCTGGAGGACACAACACACAACTACAGTCACTCTGCTGCCCCCTGGAGGACACAACACACAACTACAGTCACTCTGCTGCCCCTGGAGGACACAACACACAACTACAGTCACTCTGCTGCCCCCTGGAGGAGACAACACACAACTACAGTCACTCTGCTGCCCCTGGAGGAGACAACACACAACTACAGTCACTCTGCTGCCCCCTGGAGGACACAACACACAACTACAGTCACTCTGCTGCCCCTGGAGGACACAACACACAACTACAGTCACTCTGCTGCCCCCTGGAGGAGACAACACACAACTACAGTCACTCTGCTGCTCCTGGAGGACACAACACACAACTACAGTCACTCTGCTGCCCCCTGGAGGAGACAACACACAACTACAGTCACTCTGCTGCCCCCTGGAGGAGACAACACACAACTACAGTCACTCTGCTGCCCCCTGGAGGACACAACACACAACTACAGTCACTCTGCTGCCCCCTGGAGGAGACAACACACAACTACAGTCACTCTGCTGCTCCTGGAGGACACAACACACAACTACAGTCACTCTGCTGCCCCTGGAGGAGACAACACACAACTACAGTCACTCTGCTGCCCCCTGGAGGACACAACACACAACTACAGTCACTCTGCTGCCCCCTGGAGGACACAACACACAACTACAGTCACTCTGCTGCCCCTGGAGGACACAACACACAACTACAGTCACTCTGCTGCCCCCTGGAGGAGACAACACACAACTACAGTCACTCTGCTGCCCCTGGAGGAGACAACACACAACTACAGTCACTCTGCTGCCCCCTGGAGGAGACAACACACAACTACAGTCACTCTGCTGCTCCTGGAGGAGACAACACACAACTACAGTCACTCTGCTGCCCCCTGGAGGACACAACACACAACTACAGTTACTCTGCTGCCCCCTGGAGGACACAACACACAACTACAGTCACTCTGCTGCTCCTGGAGGACACAACACACAACTACAGTCACTCTGCTGCCCCCTGGAGGACACAACACACAACTACAGTCACTCTGCTGCCCCCTGGAGGAGACAACACACAACTACAGTCACTCTGCTGCCCCCTGGAGGAGACAACACACAACTACAGTCACTCTGCTGCTCCTGGAGGAGACAACACACAACTACAGTCACTCTGCTGCTCCTGGAGGAGACAACACACAACTACAGTCACTCTGCTGCCCCTGGAGGAGACAACACACAACTACAGTCACTCTGCTGCTCCTGGAGGAGACAACACACAACTACAGTCACTCTGCTGCTCCTGGAGGAGACAACACACAACTACAGTCACTCTGCTGCTCCTGGAGGAGACAACACACAACTACAGTCACTCTGCTGCTCCTGGAGGAGACAACACACAACTACAGTCACTCTGCTGCTCCTGGAGGAGACAACACACAACTACAGTCACTCTGCTGCCCCCTGGAGGACACAACACACAACTACAGTCACTCTGCTGCCCCCTGGAGGACACAACACACAACTACAGTCACTCTGCTGCTCCTGGAGGAGACAACACACAACTACAGTCACTCTGCTGCTCCTGGAGGAGACAACACACAACTACAGTCACTCTGCTGCCCCCTGGAGGAGACAACACACAACTACAGTCACTCTGCTGCTCCTGGAGGAGACAACACACAACTACAGTCACTCTGCTGCCCCCTGGAGGAGACAACACACAACTACAGTCACTCTGCTGCTCCTGGAGGACACAACACACAACTACAGTCACTCTGCTGCTCCTGGAGGAGACAACACACAACTACAGTCACTCTGCTGCCCCTGGAGGAGACAACACACAACTGCAGTCACTCTGCTGCCCCTGGAGGACACAACACACAACTACAGTCACTCTGCTGCCCCTGGAGGAGACAACACACAACTGCAGTCACTCTGCTGCCCCTGGAGGACACAACACACAACTACAGTCACTCTGCTGCCCCCTGGAGGAGACAACACACAACTACAGTCACTCTGCTGCCCCCTGGAGGACACAACACACAACTACAGTCACTCTGCTGCCCCCTGGAGGACACAACACACAACTACAGTCACTCTGCTGCCCCTTGGAGGACACAACACACAACTACAGTCACTCTGCTGCCCCCTGGAGGACACAACACACAACTACAGTCACTCTGCTGCCCCCTGGAGGACACAACACACAACTACAGTCACTCTGCTGCCCCTGGAGGACACAACACACAACTACAGTCACTCTGCTGCTCCTGGAGGACACAACACACAACTACAGTCACTCTGCTGCTCCTGGAGGAGACAACACACAACTACAGTCACTCTGCTGCCCCCTGGAGGACACAACACACAACTACAGTCACTCTGCTGCCCCCTGGAGGACACAACACACAACTACAGTCACTCTGCTGCCCCTGGAGGACACAACACACAACTACAGTCACTCTGCTGCTCCTGGAGGAGACAACACACCACTACAGTCACTCTGCTGCCCCCTGGAGGACACAACACACAACTACAGTCACTCTGCTGCCCCCTGGAGGACACAACACACAACTACAGTCACTCTGCTGCTCTTGGAGGAGACAACACACCACTACAGTCACTCTGCTGCCCCCTGGAGGAAACAACACACAACTACAGTCACTCTGCTGCCCCCTGGAGGAGACAACACACAACTACAGTCACTCTGCTGCTCCTGGAGGAGACAACACACAACTACAGTCACTCTGCTGCTCCTGGAGGACACAACACACAACTACAGTCACTCTGCTGCTCCTGGAGGAGACAACACACAACTACAGTCACTCTGCTGCTCCTGGAGGAGACAACACACAACTACAGTCACTCTGCTGCTCCTGGAGGAGACAACACACAACTACAGTCACTCTGCTGCTCCTGGAGGAGACAACACACAACTACAGTCACTCTTCTTTCCCTCCTCTTGTGTAGAACTACAGATGTAAATTAGCAAAGTGCTGAATCTGGTGCAGCCATCTTTTTAACTGTCCTCTCAATAAACTAAACCAAACTGAACCCTGCTCGCTGTCCTCCCGAACCGCTGAACTATGGAGCTGATTATCTCTCAAAGTGAGGCCTGGAGGAGGAGGTCGCCTGCCCTGACGGGACTCTCACAGCCGGGTTTGCGATGGACATGTGAATGACGTGGAAGATGCTGTTGGACGGAGACGTCAGAGATATTTACTTATTGGGACTCTTGACGACAGGGCACCTGCTTATTGGGTTATGGGCCGCCCTGGTTCATTGTAAAGTTGAGAAGAGCCTCCGCTACAAACTTTCATTCCACATTGAGAGCCTGTACCGCTGTCGCTCAGGGTGAGTTTCGCTCCGGACGCCATCAGCACCGGGTTCAGGTCGGAGATGGGACTCGCCGTCATGATGTTTCCTCCGAGCGCCTGGAAAGGGAAGTGTTTGGTTACTGTGTTATTACTATGGTTGCCTGGTTACGGCCAGTTGTTTGTGTATCTGTTGTGTATTTGTTTGTTTGTGAAGTCAGGTCTGGACTCACGGCGACGTTCCGGATCTGTTTCCCAGCGAACCACTGCAGCTGCTCCAGCACGGCTTGAAGCACCTGCGTCCGACCGACAGGAAGTGACCTCACGGCCTCCTGCAGCACCGCCCCCATGTGGTCGAGGCTCACGGCGGCGCCAAACTCAATCCCTGTCAAAACAAGAGTCTGAGTCAACACCAGGACACGCCCCGCCAAAACAAGAGTCTGAGTCAACACCAGGACACGCCCCGCCAAAACAAGAGTCTGAGTCAACACCAGGACACGCCCCGCCAAAACAAGAGTTCACCTTCAGGCCACAACCTTTCAGAGTAAAATAACAAATCATGAAACTGAATCAGAATAATAGGACAAGATAACGCTGGACTCTATGAAACACTAGAGAATAAGTCTATCCTTTCAGAATAAGACTGTCCTTTCAGAATAAGTCTATCCTTTCAGAATAAGTCTATCCTTTCAGAATAAGACTATCCCTTCTGAATAAGACTGTCCTTTCAGAATAAGTCTATCCTTTCAGAATAAGACTATCCCTTCTGAATAAGACTGTCCTTTCAGAATAAGTCTATCCTTTCAGAATAAGACTATCCCTTCTGAATAAGACTATCCTTTCAGAATAAGACTATCCTTTCAGAATAAGACTAACCCTTCAGAATAAGACTGTCCTTTCAGAATAAGACTATCCTTCACTTCACTTCACTTCACTTCACTTTATTTCATGTCCCCGATAGGGCAATTAGTTTTGCAGCACAAGATACATAAAAATAGATACATAAAAACAGACAAGAAAAATAAAAATTCATTCATTCCTTTCAGAATAAGACTAACCTTTCAGAATAAGACTATCCTTTCAGAATAAGACTATCCTTTCAGAATAAGACTGTCCTTTCAGAATAAGACTGTCCTTTCAGAATAAGACTATCCTTTCAGAATAAGACTGTCCTTTCAGAATAAGACTGTCCTTTCAGAATAAGACTGTCCTTTCAGAATAAGACTGTCCTTTCAGAATAAGACTATCCTTTCAGAATAAGACTATCCTTTCAGAATAAGACTATCCTTTCAGAATAAGACTGTCCTTTCAGAATAAGACTGTCCTTTCAGAATAAGACTGTCCTTTCAGAATAAGACTATCCTTTCAGAATAAGACTATCCTTTCAGAATAAGTCTATCCTTTCAGAATAAGTCTATCCTTTCAGAATAAGACTAACCCTTCAGAATAAGACTGTCCTTTCAGAATAAGACTATCCTTTCAGAATAAGACTGTCCTTTCAGAATAAGACTATCCTTTCAGAATAAGACTGTCCTTTCAGAATAAGACTATCCTTTCAGAATAAGACTATCCTTTCAGAATAAGACTATCCTTTCAGAATAAGACTAACCCTTCAGAATAAGACTGTCCTTTCAGAATAAGACTATCCCTTCAGAATAAGACTATCCTTTCAGAATAAAACCATCCCTTCAGAATAAGACTGTCCTTTCAGAATAAGACTATCCTTTCAGAATAAGACTGTCCTTTCAGAATAAGACTAACCCTTCAGAATAAGACTGTCCCTTCAGAATAAGACTATCCCTTCAGAATAAGACTATCCTTTCAGAATAAGACTATCCTTTCAGAATAAGACTGTCCTTTCAGAATAAGACTATCCTTTCAGAATAAGACTATCCTTTCAGAATAAGACTAACCCTTCAGAATAAGACTGTCTTTTCAGAATAAGACTGTCCTTTCAGAATAAGACTAACCCTTCAGAATAAGACTGTCCTTTCAGAATAAGACTATCCTTTCAGAATAAGACTGTCCTTTCAGAATAAGACTATCCTTTCAGAATAAGACTATCCTTTCAGAATAAGACTGTCCTTTCAGAATAAGACTGTCCTTTCAGAATAAGACTGTCCCTTCAGAATAAGACTGTCCTTTCAGAATAAGACTATCCTTTCAGAATAAGACTGTCCTTTCAGAATAAGACTATCCTTTCAGAATAAGACTAACCCTTCAGAATAAGACTATCCTTTCAGAATAAAACCATCCCTTCAGAATAAGACTATCCTTTCAGAATAAGACTATCCTTTCAGAATAAGACTGTCCTTTCAGAATAAGACTGTCCTTTCAGAATAAGACTGTCCTTTCAGAATAAGACTGTCCTTTCAGAATAAGACTATCCTTTCAGAATAAGACTGTCCTTTCAGAATAAGACTAACCCTTCAGAATAAGACTGTCCTTTCAGAATAAGACTATCCTTTCAGAATAAGACTATCCTTTCAGAATAAGACTATCCTTTCAGAATAAGACTGTCCTTTCAGAATAAGACTATCCTTTCAGAATAAGTCTGTCCTTTCAGAATAAGACTGTCCTTTCAGAATAAGACTGTCCTTTCAGAATAAGACTATCCTTTCAGAATAAGACTGTCCTTTCAGAATAAGACTGTCCTTTCAGAATAAGACTGTCCTTTCAGAATAAGACTGTCCTTTCAGAATAAGACTATCCTTTCAGAATAAGACTGTCCTTTCAGAATAAGACTGTCCTTTCAGAATAAGACTGTCCTTTCAGAATAAGACTATCCTTTCAGAATAAGACTGTCCTTTCAGAATAAGACTATCCTTTCAGAATAAGACTGTCCTTTCAGAATAAGACTGTCCTTTCAGAATAAGTCTGTCCTTTCAGAATAAGACTATCCTTTCAGAATAAGACTGTCCTTTCAGAATAAGACTGTCCTTTCAGAATAAGACTGTCCTTTCAGAATAAGACTATCCTTTCAGAATAAGACTGTCCTTTCAGAATAAGACCGTCCTTTCAGAATAAGACTATCCTTTCAGAATAAGACTGTCCTTTCAGAATAAGACTGTCCTTTCAGAATAAGACTATCCTTTCAGAATAAGACTGTCCTTTCAGAATAAGACTATCCTTTCAGAATAAGACTGTCCTTTCAGAATAAGACTGTCCTTTCAGAATAAGACTGTCCTTTCAGAATAAGACTATCCTTTCAGAATAAGACTATCCTTTCAGAATAAGACTGTCCTTTCAGAATAAGACTGTCCTTTCAGAATAAGACTATCCTTTCAGAATAAGACTGTCCTTTCAGAATAAGACTGTCCTTTCAGAATAAGACTGTCCTTTCAGAATAAGACCGTCCTTTCAGAATAAGACTATCCTTTCAGAATAAGACTGTCCTTTCAGAATAAGACTGTCCTTTCAGAATAAGACTATCCTTTCAGAATAAGACTATCCTTTCAGAATAAGACTGTCCTTTCAGAATAAGACTGTCCTTTCAGAATAAGACTGTCCTTTCAGAATAAGTCTGTCCTTTCAGAATAAGACTATCCTTTCAGAATAAGACTATCCTTTCAGAATAAGTCTGTCCTTTCAGAATAAGACTGTCCTTTCAGAATAAGACTGTCCTTTCAGAATAAGACCGTCCTTTCAGAATAAGACTATCCTTTCAGAATAAGACTGTCCTTTCAGAATAAGACTGTCCTTTCAGAATAAGACTATCCTTTCAGAATAAGACTGTCCTTTCAGAATAAGACTGTCCTTTCAGAATAAGACTAACCCTTCAGAATAAGACTGTCCTTTCAGAATAAGACTATCCTTTCAGAATAAGACTATCCTTTCAGAATAAGACTGTCCTTTCAGAATAAGACTGTCCTTTCAGAATAAGACTATCCTTTCAGAATAAGACTGTCCTTTCAGAATAAGACTATCCTTTCAGAATAAGACTATCCTTTCAGAATAAGACTATCCTTTCAGAATAAGACTGTCCTTTCAGAATAAGACTGTCCTTTCAGAATAAGACTAACCCTTCAGAATAAGACTATCCTTTCAGAATAAGACTATCCTTTCAGAATAAGACTGTCCTTTCAGAATAAGACTATCCTTTCAGAATAAGACTGTCCTTTCAGAATAAGACTGTCCTTTCAGAATAAGACTATCCTTTCAGAATAAGACTATCCTTTCAGAATAAGACTGTCCTTTCAGAATAAGACTAACCCTTCAGAATAAGACTGTCCTTTCAGAATAAGACTATCCTTTCAGAATAAGACTAACCCTTCAGAATAAGACTGTCCTTTCAGAATAAGACTATCCTTTCAGAATAAGTCGGTCCTTTCAGAATAAGACTGTCCTTTCAGAATAAGACTATCCTTTCAGAATAAGACTATCCTTTCAGAATAAGTCTGTCCTTTCAGAATAAGACTATCCTTTCAGAATAAGACTGTCCTTTCAGAATAAGACTGTCCTTTCAGAATAAGACTATCCTTTCAGAATAAGACTGTCCTTTCAGAATAAGACTATCCCTTCAGAATAAGACTAACCTTTCAGAATAAGACCGTCCTTTCAGAATAAGTCTATCCTTTCAGAATAAGACTGTCCTTTCAGAATAAGACTCACCCGTCTCCGTGTGAGTCACTGAGTTCAGTTCTGGGACGAGAATCGGACTCAGAATCACAGGATAAAACATGTTTTTAAACTTCACCTCGATTCCTGAAACAAAAACATCAGACTTCAGTTTCACATTTAACATTTATATTATAAATATTCTTCAGGTCATTAAAAAGTTTGATCCTGGCGCCTGAACCTGACACTCCTGTAAGAATCTGTGTGAGTGTGGATCTGAAGGAAACGGCCTGAGGGGGGCGCTCTACGAGAAACCCTCAGATGTGCATCCTCATTAACTTCTGTCCTGCAGCGCAGGAAGCCCCTAAATGAGCAGCAGGCCGGACCTGGCCCCCGGGCCGGGGTTTGCCCAGGTCTGCATTAGGGTTAAGTAATTAGGGTTAGGTCCGGGACTGACCCACTTCCGTGTTTCCCACCCTCACCGGGGGCATCAGGCGGACAGGGGTTGGTATTAGGGTATAGGGTTTAGGGTTTAGGGTTTAGGGTATAGGGTATAGGGTATAGGGTATAGGGTATAGGGTTTAGGGTTTAGGGTTTAGGGTATAGGGTATAGGGTATAGGGTATAGGGGTATAGGGTATAGGGTATTAGGGTATAGGGTTTAGGGTATAGGGTATAGGGTATAGGGTATAGGGGTATAGGGTATAGGGTATAGGGTATAGGGTATTAGGGTATAGGGTATTAGGGTATAGGGTTTAGGGTTTAGGGTATAGGGTATAGGGTATAGGGTTTAGGGTATAGGGTATAGGGTATAGGGTATAGGGTATAGGGTTTAGGGCGTAGAGTCCAGGTTAGGTCCGGGACTGACCCACTTCCGTGTTTCCCACCACGATCCGGGCATCTGGATGGTTCCACTTCAGCTTCAGAAGCTGCTGCAGAGTCTCGGGCTGAAACCAGGAGCAGCGAGGACTCCTGAAAACCACGGCCCGGGACCCGGAGGAGCGGGTCAGCGCCTGACAGGAAACACACTTCAGTGTTTGGCCTCATGGGGGCAGAGTTTGTCGTGTTTTTGGAGACTCACCGCGAGCTCCGGGGGGAAGATGACCTCCTGTGTGGGGTCGAAGGGCGCGAACTCTGAGGGGTCGAAGAGAGAGCGGCTCAGCCCCGGGTCCGGGTCCTGGTCCTGGTCCTGGTCCTGGTCCTGGTCCTGGTTCATGCAGCAGTTCTCGCGGCCCGTTCCTCGGCAGCAACCGCCGTTCTGGAGCAAAACAAAGAGAGCCGTCGCTTCATCTCAGTTTACACGATGTGTGAACCTCCTGAACGACTGAGAGTTTACACAGTCCAGACTCACCTGTTTGCTCAGACCGGCCGTCGCTGCAGCTTCCTGATGAGCAAAAAGGAACATTAGACCTAAAAACACCAGAAAATCTGACGCCTGTGTCATTATCCTGTAACAACGCTGTAACAACTCTGTAACAACTCTGTAACAACTCAGTAATAACTCAGTAATAACTCAGTGATAACTCTGTGATAACTCTGTGATAACTCTGTAATAACTCTGTAATAACTCTGTAACAACTCTGTAACAACTCTGTAATAACTCTGTAATAACTCTGTAATAACTCTGTAATAACTCTGTAATAACTCTAATAACTCTAATAACTCTGTAATAACACTGTAATAACTCTGTGATAACTCTGTAACAACTCTGTAATAACTCTGTAATAACTCTGTAATAACTCTGTAATAACTCTGTAATAACACTGTAATAACTCTGTGATAACTCTATAATAACTCTGTAATAACTCTGTAATAACTCTGTAATAACACTGTAATAACTCTGTGATAACTCTGTGATAACTCTGTGATAACTCTGTGATAACTCTGTAATAACTCTGTAATAACTCTGTAATAACTCTGTAATAACTCTGTAATAACACTGTAATAACTCTGTAATAACTCTGTAGTAACTCTGTGGTAACTCTGTGGTAACTCTGTAATAACTCTGTAATAACTCTGTGATAACTCTGTGATAACTCTGTGATAACTCTGTGATAACTCTGTGAAAACACTGTGATAACTCTGTGATAACTCTGTGATAACTCTGTGATAACTCTGTAATAACTCTGTAATAACTCTGTGATAACTCTGTGATAACTCTGTGATAACTCTGTGATAACTCTGTGATAACTCTGTGATAACTCTGTGATAACACTGTGATAACTCTGTGATAACTTTGTGATAACTCTGTGATAACTCAGTGATAACTCTGTAATAACACTGTAATAACTCTGTAGTAACTCTGTGGTAACTCTGTAATAACTCTGTAATAACTCTGTAGTAACTCTGTAATAACTCTGTAATAACTCTGTAGTAACTCTGTAGTAACTCTGTAATAACTCTGTAATAACTCTGTAATAACTCTGTGATAACTCTGTAATAACTCTGTAATAACTCTGTAATAACTCTGTAGTAACTCTGTGATAACTCTGTAATAACTCTGTAATAACTCTGTAATAACTCTGTGATAACTCTGTAATAACTCTGTGATAACTCTGTAATAACTCTGTAATAACTCTGTAATAACTCTGTAATAACTCTGTAGTAACTCTGTAATAACTCTGTGATAACTCTAATAACTCTGTAATAACTCTGTAATAACTCTGTAATAACTCTGTAGTAACTCTGTAATAACTCTGTGATAACTCTAATAACTCTGTAGTAACTCTGTAATAACTCTGTGATAACTCTAATAACTCTGTAATAACTCTGTAATAACTCTGTAATAACTCTGTAGTAACTCTGTAATAACTCTGTGATAACTAATAACTCTGTAATAACTCTGTGATAACTCTGTGATAACTCTGTAATAACTCTGTAATAACTCTGTAATAACTCTGTGATAACACTGATAACACTGTAATAACTCTGTAATAACTCTGTAATAACTCTGTAGTGACTCTGTAATAACTCTGTGATAACTCTGTAATAACTCTGTAATAACTCTGTGATAACACTGATAACACTGTAATAACTCTGTAATAACTCTGTAATAACTCTGTAGTGACTCTGTAATAACTCTGTGATAACTCTGTGATAACTCTGTAATAACTCTGTAACAACTCTGTAATAACACTGTAACAACTCTGTAATAACTCTGTAATAACTCTGTAATAACTCTGTAATAACTCTGTAGTAACTCTGTAGTAACTCTGTAGTAACTCTGTAATAACTCTGTAATAACTCTGTAATAACTCTGTAATAACTCTGTAATAACTCTGTGATAACTCTGTAATAACTCTGTAATAACTCTGTAATAACTCTGTGATAACTCTGTAATAACTCTGTGATAACTCTGTAATAACTCTGTGATAACTCTGTAATAACTCTGATAACTCTGTAATAACTCTGTAATAACTCTGTAATAACTCTGTAGTAACTCTGTAATAACTCTGTGATAACTCTGTAAAAACCCTGTGATAACTCTGTAGTAACTCTGTAATAACTCTGTAATAACTCTGTAATAACTCTGTGATAACACTGATAACACTGTAATAACTCTGTGATAACACTGATAACACTGTAATAACTCTGTAATAACTCTGTAATAACTCTGTGATAACACTGATAACACTGTGATAACTCTGTGATAACACTGTAAAAACTCTGTGATAACTCTGTAATAACTCTGTAATAACTCTGTAATAACTCTGTAATAACTCTGTAATAACTCTGTGATAACTCTGTAATAACTCTGTAATAACTCTGTAATAACTCTGTGATAACTCTGTAATAACTCTGTAATAACTCTGTAATAACTCTGTAGTAACTCTGTGATAACTCTAATAACTCTGTAATAACTCTGTAATAACTCTGTAATAACTCTGTGATAACTCTGTAATAACTCTGATAACTCTGTAATAACTCTGTAATAACTCTGTAATAACTCTGTAGTAACTCTGTAATAACTCTGTGATAACTCTGTAAAAACCCTGTGATAACTCTGTAGTAACTCTGTAGTAACTCTGTAAAAACTCTGTAATAACTCTGTAATAACTCTGTAATAACACTGATAACACTGTAATAACTCTGTGATAACACTGATAACACTGTAATAACTCTGTAATAACTCTGTAATAACTCTGTAGTAACTCTGTAATAACTCTGTGATAACTCTGTGATAACTCTGTAATAACTCTGTAATAACTCTGTAATAACTCTGTGATAACTCTGTAATAACTCTGTAATAACTCTGTAATAACTCTGTGATAACTCTGTAATAACTCTGTGATAACTCTGTAATAACTCTGTGATAACTCTGTAATAACTCTGATAACTCTGTAATAACTCTGTAATAACTCTGTAATAACTCTGTAGTAACTCTGTAATAACTCTGTGATAACTCTGTAAAAACCCTGTGATAACTCTGTAGTAACTCTGTAGTAACTCTGTAATAACTCTGTAATAACTCTGTAATAACTCTGTAATAACTCTGTAATAACTCTGTGATAACTCTGTGATAACTCTGTAATAACTCTGTAATAATTCTGTAATAACTCTGTAATAACTCTGTAGTAACTCTGTAATAACTCTGTGATAACACTGATAACACTGTAATAACTCTGTGATAACACTGATAACACTGTACTAACTCTGTAATAACTCTGTAATAACACTGATAACACTGTGATAACTCTGTGATAACACTGTAATAACACTGATAACTCTGTAATAACTCTGTAAAAACTCTGTGATAACTCTGTAATAACTCTGTAAAAACTCTGTGATAACTCTGTAATAACTCTGTAATAACTCTGTAATAACTCTGTAATAACTCTGTGATAACTCTGTAATAACTCTGTAATAACTCTGTAATAACTCTGTAATAACACTGTAATAACTCTGTAATAACTCTGTAATAACTCTGTAAAAACTCTGTAAAAACTCTGTAAAAACTCTGTAATAACTCTGTAATAACTCTGTGATAACTCTGTGATAACTCTGTGATAACTCTGTAATAACTCTGTAATAACTCTGTGATAACTCTGTGATAACTCTGTGATAACTCTGTGATAACTCTGTGATAACTCTGTAATAACTCTGTAGTAACTCTGTAATAACTCTGTAATAACTCTGTAATAACTCTGTAGTAACTCTGTAGTAACTCTGTAATAACTCTGTGATAACTCTGTGATAACTCTGTGATAACTCTGTGATAACTCTGTGATAACTCTGTAATAACTCTGTAGTAACTCTGTAATAACTCTGTAATAACTCTGTAGTAACTCTGTAGTAACTCTGTAATAACTCTGTAATAACTCTGTAATAACTCTGTAGTAACTCTGTAATAACTCTGTAATAACTCTGTAGTAACTCTGTAGTAACTCTGTAGTAACTCTGTAATAACTCTGTAATAACTCTGTAATAACTCTGTAGTAACTCTGTAGTAACTCTGTAGTAACTCTGTAGTAACTCTGTAATAACTCTGTAATAACTCTGTAATAACTCTGTAGTAACTCTGTAGTAACTCTGTAATAACTCTGTAATAACTCTGTAATAACTCTGTGATAACTCTGTAATAACTCTGTAATAACTCTGTAATAACTCTGTAGTAACTCTGTGATAACTCTGTAATAACTCTGTAATAACTCTGTAATAACTCTGTGATAACTCTGTAATAACTCTGTGATAACTCTGTGATAACTCTGTAATAACTCTGTAATAACTCTGTAATAACTCTGTAGTAACTCTGTAATAACTCTGTGATAACTCTAATAACTCTGTAATAACTCTGTAATAACTCTGTAATAACTCTGTAGTAACTCTGTAATAACTCTGTGATAACTCTAATAACTCTGTAGTAACTCTGTAATAACTCTGTGATAACTCTAATAACTCTGTAATAACTCTGTAATAACTCTGTAATAACTCTGTAGTAACTCTGTAATAACTCTGTGATAACTAATAACTCTGTAATAACTCTGTGATAACTCTGTGATAACTCTGTAATAACTCTGTAATAACTCTGTAATAACTCTGTGATAACACTGATAACACTGTAATAACTCTGTAATAACTCTGTAATAACTCTGTAGTGACTCTGTAATAACTCTGTGATAACTCTGTAATAACTCTGTAATAACTCTGTGATAACACTGATAACACTGTAATAACTCTGTAATAACTCTGTAATAACTCTGTAGTGACTCTGTAATAACTCTGTGATAACTCTGTGATAACTCTGTAATAACTCTGTAACAACTCTGTAATAACACTGTAACAACTCTGTAATAACTCTGTAATAACTCTGTAATAACTCTGTAATAACTCTGTAGTAACTCTGTAGTAACTCTGTAGTAACTCTGTAATAACTCTGTAATAACTCTGTAATAACTCTGTAATAACTCTGTGATAACTCTGTAATAACTCTGTAATAACTCTGTAATAACTCTGTGATAACTCTGTAATAACTCTGTGATAACTCTGTAATAACTCTGTGATAACTCTGTAATAACTCTGATAACTCTGTAATAACTCTGTAATAACTCTGTAATAACTCTGTAGTAACTCTGTAATAACTCTGTGATAACTCTGTAAAAACCCTGTGATAACTCTGTAGTAACTCTGTAATAACTCTGTAATAACTCTGTAATAACTCTGTGATAACACTGATAACACTGTAATAACTCTGTGATAACACTGATAACACTGTAATAACTCTGTAATAACTCTGTAATAACTCTGTGATAACACTGATAACACTGTGATAACTCTGTGATAACACTGTAATAACACTGATAACTCTGTAATAACTCTGTAAAAACTCTGTGATAACTCTGTAATAACTCTGTAATAACTCTGTAATAACTCTGTAATAACTCTGTAATAACTCTGTAATAACTCTGTGATAACTCTGTAATAACTCTGTAATAACTCTGTAATAACTCTGTGATAACTCTGTAATAACTCTGTAATAACTCTGTAATAACTCTGTAGTAACTCTGTAATAACTCTGTGATAACTCTAATAACTCTGTAATAACTCTGTAATAACTCTGTAATAACTCTGTGATAACTCTGTAATAACTCTGATAACTCTGTAATAACTCTGTAATAACTCTGTAGTAACTCTGTAGTAACTCTGTAATAACTCTGTGATAACTCTGTAAAAACCCTGTGATAACTCTGTAGTAACTCTGTAGTAACTCTGTAAAAACTCTGTAATAACTCTGTAATAACTCTGTAATAACACTGATAACACTGTAATAACTCTGTGATAACACTGATAACACTGTAATAACTCTGTAATAACTCTGTAATAACTCTGTAGTAACTCTGTAATAACTCTGTGATAACTCTGTGATAACTCTGTAATAACTCTGTAATAACTCTGTAATAACTCTGTGATAACTCTGTAATAACTCTGTAATAACTCTGTAATAACTCTGTGATAACTCTGTAATAACTCTGTGATAACTCTGTAATAACTCTGTGATAACTCTGTAATAACTCTGATAACTCTGTAATAACTCTGTAATAACTCTGTAATAACTCTGTAGTAACTCTGTAATAACTCTGTGATAACTCTGTAAAAACCCTGTGATAACTCTGTAGTAACTCTGTAGTAACTCTGTAATAACTCTGTAATAACTCTGTAATAACTCTGTAATAACTCTGTGATAACTCTGTAATAACTCTGTGATAACTCTGTAATAACTCTGTAATAA
Organism: Gobius niger; assembly: GCF_951799975.1. Taxonomy (NCBI): domain Eukaryota; kingdom Metazoa; phylum Chordata; class Actinopteri; order Gobiiformes; family Gobiidae; genus Gobius; species Gobius niger. The sequence continues at coordinate 22,802 of NW_027639323.1, read as the reverse complement.
CTCTGTAATAACTCTGTAATAACTCTGTAGTAACTCTGTAATAACTCTGTGATAACACTGATAACACTGTAATAACTCTGTGATAACACTGATAACACTGTACTAACTCTGTAATAACTCTGTAATAACACTGATAACACTGATAACTCTGTGATAACACTGTAATAACACTGATAACTCTGTAATAACTCTGTAAAAACTCTGTGATAACTCTGTAATAACTCTGTAAAAACTCTGTGATAACTCTGTAATAACTCTGTAATAACTCTGTAATAACTCTGTAATAACTCTGTGATAACTCTGTAATAACTCTGTAATAACTCTGTAATAACACTGTAATAACTCTGTAATAACTCTGTAAAAACTCTGTAATAACTCTGTAATAACTCTGTAATAACTCTGTAATAACTCTGTAATAACTCTGTAATCACTCTGTAATCACTCTGTAATCACTCTGTAATAACTCTGTAATAACTCTAATAACTCTGTAATAACACTGTAATAACTCTGTAATAACACTGTAATAACTCTGTAGTAACTCTGTAGTAACTCAGTAGTAACTCAGTAATAACTCAGTAATAACTCTGTAATAACTCTGTGATAACTCTGTGATAACTCTGTGATAACTCTGTGATAACTCTGTGATAACTCTGTAATAACTCTGTGATAACTCTGTGATAACTCTGTGATAACTCTGTGATAACTCTGTAATAACTCTGTGATAACTCTGTGATAACTCTGTAACAACTCTGTAATAACACTGTAATAACTCTGTAATAACACTGTAATAACTCTGTAATAACTCTGTAATAACTCTGTAATAACTCTGTAATAACTCTGTAATAACTCTGTGATAACTCTGTAGTAACTCAGTAATAACTCTGTAGTAACTCTGTGATAACTCTGTAATAACGCTGTAATAACTCTGTAATAACTCTGTAGTAACACTGTAATAACTCTGTAATAACTATGTAAAAACCCTGTGATAACTCTGTAGTAACTCAGTAATAACTCTGTAGTAACTCTGTGATAACTCTGTAATAACACAGTAATAACTCAGTAATAACTCTGTAATAACTCTGTAGTAACTCTGTGATAACTCTGTAATAACACAGTAATAACTCTGTAATAACTCTGTAATATCTCTGTAATAACTCAGTAAAAACCCTGTGATAACTCTGTAATAACTCTGTAACAACTCTGTAACAACTCTGTAATAACTCTGTAATAACTCTGTAATAACTCTGTAATAACTGTGATAACTCTGTAACAACTCTGTAACAACTCTGTAACAACTCTGTAATAACTCTGTAATAACTCTGTAATAACTCTGTGATAACTCTGTAATAACTCTGTAATAACTCTGTAACAACTCTGTAATAACTCTGTAATAACTCTGTAGTAACTCTGTAATAACTCTAATAACTCTGTAAAAACCCTCTAATAACTCTGTAATAACTCTGTAGTAACTCAGTAATAACTCTGTAGTAACTCAGTGATAACTCTGTAATAACTCTGTAATAACTCTGTAATAACTCTGTAATAACTCTGTAGTAACTCTGTAGTAACTCTGTAGTAACTCTGTAATAACTCTGTAATAACTCTGTAATAACTCTGTAATAACTCTGTGATAACTCTGTAATAACTCTGTAATAACTCTGTAATAACTCTGTGATAACTCTGTAATAACTCTGTGATAACTCTGTAATAACTCTGTGATAACTCTGTAATAACTCTGATAACTCTGTAATAACTCTGTAATAACTCTGTAATAACTCTGTAGTAACTCTGTAATAACTCTGTGATAACTCTGTAAAAACCCTGTGATAACTCTGTAGTAACTCTGTAATAACTCTGTAATAACTCTGTAATAACTCTGTGATAACACTGATAACACTGTAATAACTCTGTGATAACACTGATAACACTGTAATAACTCTGTAATAACTCTGTAATAACTCTGTGATAACACTGATAACACTGTGATAACTCTGTGATAACACTGTAATAACACTGATAACTCTGTAATAACTCTGTAAAAACTCTGTGATAACTCTGTAATAACTCTGTAATAACTCTGTAATAACTCTGTAATAACTCTGTAATAACTCTGTAATAACTCTGTGATAACTCTGTAATAACTCTGTAATAACTCTGTAATAACTCTGTAATAACTCTGTAGTAACTCTGTAATAACTCTGTGATAACTCTAATAACTCTGTAATAACTCTGTAATAACTCTGTAATAACTCTGTGATAACTCTGTAATAACTCTGATAACTCTGTAATAACTCTGTAATAACTCTGTAGTAACTCTGTAGTAACTCTGTAATAACTCTGTGATAACTCTGTAAAAACCCTGTGATAACTCTGTAGTAACTCTGTAGTAACTCTGTAAAAACTCTGTAATAACTCTGTAATAACTCTGTAATAACACTGATAACACTGTAATAACTCTGTGATAACACTGATAACACTGTAATAACTCTGTAATAACTCTGTAATAACTCTGTAGTAACTCTGTAATAACTCTGTGATAACTCTGTGATAACTCTGTAATAACTCTGTAATAACTCTGTAATAACTCTGTGATAACTCTGTAATAACTCTGTAATAACTCTGTAATAACTCTGTGATAACTCTGTAATAACTCTGTGATAACTCTGTAATAACTCTGTGATAACTCTGTAATAACTCTGATAACTCTGTAATAACTCTGTAATAACTCTGTAATAACTCTGTAGTAACTCTGTAATAACTCTGTGATAACTCTGTGATAACTCTGTAATAACTCTGATAACTCTGTAATAACTCTGTAATAACTCTGTAATAACTCTGTAGTAACTCTGTAATAACTCTGTGATAACTCTGTAAAAACCCTGTGATAACTCTGTAGTAACTCTGTAATAACTCTGTAATAACTCTGTAATAACTCTGTGATAACACTGATAACACTGTAATAACTCTGTGATAACACTGATAACACTGTAATAACTCTGTAATAACTCTGTAATAACTCTGTGATAACACTGATAACACTGTGATAACTCTGTGATAACACTGTAATAACACTGATAACTCTGTAATAACTCTGTAAAAACTCTGTGATAACTCTGTAATAACTCTGTAATAACTCTGTAATAACTCTGTAATAACTCTGTAATAACTCTGTAATAACTCTGTGATAACTCTGTAATAACTCTGTAATAACTCTGTAATAACTCTGTGATAACTCTGTAATAACTCTGTAATAACTCTGTAATAACTCTGTAGTAACTCTGTAATAACTCTGTGATAACTCTAATAACTCTGTAATAACTCTGTAATAACTCTGTAATAACTCTGTGATAACTCTGTAATAACTCTGATAACTCTGTAATAACTCTGTAATAACTCTGTAGTAACTCTGTAGTAACTCTGTAATAACTCTGTGATAACTCTGTAAAAACCCTGTGATAACTCTGTAGTAACTCTGTAGTAACTCTGTAAAAACTCTGTAATAACTCTGTAATAACTCTGTAATAACACTGATAACACTGTAATAACTCTGTGATAACACTGATAACACTGTAATAACTCTGTAATAACTCTGTAATAACTCTGTAGTAACTCTGTAATAACTCTGTGATAACTCTGTGATAACTCTGTAATAACTCTGTAATAACTCTGTAATAACTCTGTGATAACTCTGTAATAACTCTGTAATAACTCTGTAATAACTCTGTGATAACTCTGTAATAACTCTGTGATAACTCTGTAATAACTCTGTGATAACTCTGTAATAACTCTGATAACTCTGTAATAACTCTGTAATAACTCTGTAATAACTCTGTAGTAACTCTGTAATAACTCTGTGATAACTCTGTAAAAACCCTGTGATAACTCTGTAGTAACTCTGTAGTAACTCTGTAATAACTCTGTAATAACTCTGTAATAACTCTGTAATAACTCTGTGATAACTCTGTAATAACTCTGTGATAACTCTGTAATAACTCTGTAATAACTCTGTAATAACTCTGTAATAACTCTGTAGTAACTCTGTAATAACTCTGTGATAACACTGATAACACTGTAATAACTCTGTGATAACACTGATAACACTGTACTAACTCTGTAATAACTCTGTAATAACACTGATAACACTGTGATAACTCTGTGATAACACTGTAATAACACTGATAACTCTGTAATAACTCTGTAAAAACTCTGTGATAACTCTGTAATAACTCTGTAAAAACTCTGTGATAACTCTGTAATAACTCTGTAATAACTCTGTAATAACTCTGTAATAACTCTGTGATAACTCTGTAATAACTCTGTAATAACTCTGTAATAACACTGTAATAACTCTGTAATAACTCTGTAAAAACTCTGTAATAACTCTGTAATAACTCTGTAATAACTCTGTAATAACTCTGTAATCACTCTGTAATCACTCTGTAATCACTCTGTAATCACTCTGTAATAACTCTGTAATAACTCTAATAACTCTGTAATAACACTGTAATAACTCTGTAATAACACTGTAATAACTCTGTAGTAACTCTGTAGTAACTCAGTAGTAACTCAGTAATAACTCAGTAATAACTCTGTAATAACTCTGTGATAACTCTGTGATAACTCTGTGATAACTCTGTGATAACTCTGTGATAACTCTGTAATAACTCTGTGATAACTCTGTGATAACTCTGTGATAACTCTGTGATAACTCTGTAATAACTCTGTGATAACTCTGTGATAACTCTGTAACAACTCTGTAATAACACTGTAATAACTCTGTAATAACACTGTAATAACTCTGTAATAACTCTGTAATAACTCTGTAATAACTCTGTAATAACTCTGTAATAACTCTGTGATAACTCTGTAGTAACTCAGTAATAACTCTGTAGTAACTCTGTGATAACTCTGTAATAACGCTGTAATAACTCTGTAATAACTCTGTAGTAACACTGTAATAACTCTGTAATAACTATGTAAAAACCCTGTGATAACTCTGTAGTAACTCAGTAATAACTCTGTAGTAACTCTGTGATAACTCTGTAATAACACAGTAATAACTCAGTAATAACTCTGTAATAACTCTGTAGTAACTCTGTGATAACTCTGTAATAACACAGTAATAACTCTGTAATAACTCTGTAATATCTCTGTAATAACTCAGTAAAAACCCTGTGATAACTCTGTAATAACTCTGTAACAACTCTGTAACAACTCTGTAATAACTCTGTAATAACTCTGTAATAACTCTGTAATAACTGTGATAACTCTGTAACAACTCTGTAACAACTCTGTAACAACTCTGTAATAACTCTGTAATAACTCTGTAATAACTCTGTGATAACTCTGTAATAACTCTGTAATAACTCTGTAACAACTCTGTAATAACTCTGTAATAACTCTGTAGTAACTCTGTAATAACTCTAATAACTCTGTAAAAACCCTCTAATAACTCTGTAATAACTCTGTAGTAACTCAGTAATAACTCTGTAGTAACTCAGTGATAACTCTTTAATAACTCTGTAATAACTCTGTAATAACTCTGTAATAACTCTGTAATAACTCTGTAGTAACTCTGTAGTAACTCTGTAGTAACTCTGTAATAACTCTGTAATAACTCTGTAATAACTCTGTAATAACTCTGTGATAACTCTGTAATAACTCTGTAATAACTCTGTAATAACTCTGTGATAACTCTGTAATAACTCTGTGATAACTCTGTAATAACTCTGTGATAACTCTGTAATAACTCTGATAACTCTGTAATAACTCTGTAATAACTCTGTAATAACTCTGTAGTAACTCTGTAATAACTCTGTGATAACTCTGTAAAAACCCTGTGATAACTCTGTAGTAACTCTGTAATAACTCTGTAATAACTCTGTAATAACTCTGTGATAACACTGATAACACTGTAATAACTCTGTGATAACACTGATAACACTGTAATAACTCTGTAATAACTCTGTAATAACTCTGTGATAACACTGATAACACTGTGATAACTCTGTGATAACACTGTAATAACACTGATAACTCTGTAATAACTCTGTAAAAACTCTGTGATAACTCTGTAATAACTCTGTAATAACTCTGTAATAACTCTGTAATAACTCTGTAATAACTCTGTGATAACTCTGTAATAACTCTGTAATAACTCTGTAATAACTCTGTAATAACTCTGTAGTAACTCTGTAATAACTCTGTGATAACTCTAATAACTCTGTAATAACTCTGTAATAACTCTGTAATAACTCTGTGATAACTCTGTAATAACTCTGATAACTCTGTAATAACTCTGTAATAACTCTGTAGTAACTCTGTAGTAACTCTGTAATAACTCTGTGATAACTCTGTAAAAACCCTGTGATAACTCTGTAGTAACTCTGTAGTAACTCTGTAAAAACTCTGTAATAACTCTGTAATAACTCTGTAATAACACTGATAACACTGTAATAACTCTGTGATAACACTGATAACACTGTAATAACTCTGTAATAACTCTGTAATAACTCTGTAGTAACTCTGTAATAACTCTGTGATAACTCTGTGATAACTCTGTAATAACTCTGTAATAACTCTGTAATAACTCTGTGATAACTCTGTAATAACTCTGTAATAACTCTGTAATAACTCTGTGATAACTCTGTAATAACTCTGTGATAACTCTGTAATAACTCTGTGATAACTCTGTAATAACTCTGATAACTCTGTAATAACTCTGTAATAACTCTGTAATAACTCTGTAGTAACTCTGTAATAACTCTGTGATAACTCTGTAAAAACCCTGTGATAACTCTGTAGTAACTCTGTAGTAACTCTGTAATAACTCTGTAATAACTCTGTAATAACTCTGTAATAACTCTGTGATAACTCTGTAATAACTCTGTGATAACTCTGTAATAACTCTGTAATAACTCTGTAATAACTCTGTAATAACTCTGTAGTAACTCTGTAATAACTCTGTGATAACACTGATAACACTGTAATAACTCTGTGATAACACTGATAACACTGTACTAACTCTGTAATAACTCTGTAATAACACTGATAACACTGTGATAACTCTGTGATAACACTGTAATAACACTGATAACTCTGTAATAACTCTGTAAAAACTCTGTGATAACTCTGTAATAACTCTGTAAAAACTCTGTGATAACTCTGTAATAACTCTGTAATAACTCTGTAATAACTCTGTAATAACTCTGTGATAACTCTGTAATAACTCTGTAATAACTCTGTAATAACACTGTAATAACTCTGTAATAACTCTGTAAAAACTCTGTAATAACTCTGTAATAACTCTGTAATAACTCTGTAATAACTCTGTAATAACTCTGTAATCACTCTGTAATCACTCTGTAATCACTCTGTAATAACTCTGTAATAACTCTAATAACTCTGTAATAACACTGTAATAACTCTGTAATAACACTGTAATAACTCTGTAGTAACTCTGTAGTAACTCAGTAGTAACTCAGTAATAACTCAGTAATAACTCTGTAATAACTCTGTGATAACTCTGTGATAACTCTGTGATAACTCTGTGATAACTCTGTGATAACTCTGTAATAACTCTGTGATAACTCTGTGATAACTCTGTGATAACTCTGTGATAACTCTGTAATAACTCTGTGATAACTCTGTGATAACTCTGTAACAACTCTGTAATAACACTGTAATAACTCTGTAATAACACTGTAATAACTCTGTAATAACTCTGTAATAACTCTGTAATAACTCTGTAATAACTCTGTAATAACTCTGTGATAACTCTGTAGTAACTCAGTAATAACTCTGTAGTAACTCTGTGATAACTCTGTAATAACGCTGTAATAACTCTGTAATAACTCTGTAGTAACACTGTAATAACTCTGTAATAACTATGTAAAAACCCTGTGATAACTCTGTAGTAACTCAGTAATAACTCTGTAGTAACTCTGTGATAACTCTGTAATAACACAGTAATAACTCAGTAATAACTCTGTAATAACTCTGTAGTAACTCTGTGATAACTCTGTAATAACACAGTAATAACTCTGTAATAACTCTGTAATATCTCTGTAATAACTCAGTAAAAACCCTGTGATAACTCTGTAATAACTCTGTAACAACTCTGTAACAACTCTGTAATAACTCTGTAATAACTCTGTAATAACTCTGTAATAACTGTGATAACTCTGTAACAACTCTGTAACAACTCTGTAACAACTCTGTAATAACTCTGTAATAACTCTGTAATAACTCTGTGATAACTCTGTAATAACTCTGTAATAACTCTGTAACAACTCTGTAATAACTCTGTAATAACTCTGTAGTAACTCTGTAATAACTCTAATAACTCTGTAAAAACCCTCTAATAACTCTGTAATAACTCTGTAGTAACTCAGTAATAACTCTGTAGTAACTCAGTGATAACTCTTTAATAACTCTGTAATAACTCTGTAATAACTCTGTAATAACTCTGTAATAACTCTGTAGTAACTCTGTAATAACTCTGTAATAACTCTGTAACAACTCTGTAATAACTCTGTAATAACTCTCTAATAACTCTGTGATAACTCTGTAATAACTCTGTAATAACTCTGTAACAACTCTGTAATAACTCTGTAATAACTCTCTAATAACTCTGTGATAACTCTGTAATAACTCTGTAATAACTCTGTAGTAACTCTGTAATAACTCTGTAATAACTCTGTAATAACTCTGTAATAACTCTGTAATAACTCTGTAATAACTCTGTGATAACTGTGATAACTCTGTAGTAACTCTGTAATAACTCTGTAATAACTCTGTAATAACTCTGTAACAACTCTGTAATAACTCTGTAATAACTCTGTAATAACTCTGTAATAACTCTGTAATAACTCTGTAATAACTCTGTAATAACTCTGATAACTCTGTAATAACTCAGTGATAACTCTGTAATAACTCTGTAATAACTCTGTGATAACTCTGTAATAACTCTGTAATAACTCTGTGATAACTCTGTAATAACTCTGCAATAACTCTGTAATAACTCTGTAACAACTCTGATAATAAACTGTAATAACTCTGTAATAACTCAGTGATAACTCTGTAATAACTCTGTGATAACTCTGTAATAACTCTGTAATAACTCTGTGATAACTCTGTGATAACTCTGTGATAACTCTGTGATAACTCTGTGATAACTCTGTAGTAACTCTGTAATAACTCTGTAATAACTCTGTGATAACTCTGTAATAACTCTGCAATAACTCTGTAACAACTCTGTAACAACTCTGTAACAACTCTGTAATAACTCTGTAATAACTCTGTGATAACTCTGTGATAACTCTGTAATAACTCTGTAATAACTCTGTAATAACTCTGTGATAACTCTGTGATAACTCTGTAATAACTCTGTAATAACTCTGTAATAACTCTGTAATAACTCTGTAGTAACTCTGTAATAACTCTAATAACTCTGTAAAAACCCTCTAATAACTCTGTAATAACTCTGTAGTAACTCAGTAATAACTCTGTAGTAACTCAGTGATAACTCTTTAATAACTCTGTAATAACTCTGTAATAACTCTGTAATAACTCTGTAGTAACTCTGTAATAACTCTGTAATAACTCTGTAACAACTCTGTAATAACTCTGTAATAACTCTCTAATAACTCTGTGATAACTCTGTAATAACTCTGTAATAACTCTGTAATAACTCTGATAACTCTGTAATAACTCAGTGATAACTCTGTAATAACTCTGTAATAACTCTGTGATAACTCTGTAATAACTCTGTAATAACTCTGTGATAACTCTGTAATAACTCTGCAATAACTCTGTAATAACTCTGTAACAACTCTGATAATAAACTGTAATAACTCTGTAATAACTCAGTGATAACTCTGTAATAACTCTGTGATAACTCTGTAATAACTCTGTAATAACTCTGTGATAACTCTGTGATAACTCTGTGATAACTCTGTGATAACTCTGTGATAACTCTGTAGTAACTCTGTAACAACTCTGTAACAACTCTGTAACAACTCTGTAACAACTCTGTAATAACTCTGTAATAACTCTGTGATAACTCTGTGATAACTCTGTAATAACTCTGTAATAACTCTGTAATAACTCTGTAATAACTCTGTAGTAACTCTGTAATAACTCTAATAACTCTGTAAAAACCCTCTAATAACTCTGTAATAACTCTGTAGTAACTCAGTAATAACTCTGTAGTAACTCAGTGATAACTCTTTAATAACTCTGTAATAACTCTGTAATAACTCTGTAATAACTCTGTAGTAACTCTGTAATAACTCTGTAATAACTCTGTAACAACTCTGTAATAACTCTGTAATAACTCTCTAATAACTCTGTGATAACTCTGTAATAACTCTGTAATAACTCTGTAACAACTCTGTAATATCTCTGTAATAACTCAGTAAAAACCCTGTGATAACTCTGTAATAACTCTGTAACAACTCTGTAACAACTCTGTAATAACTCTGTAATAACTCTGTAATAACTCTGTAATAACTGTGATAACTCTGTAATAACTCTGTAACAACTCTGTAACAACTCTGTAATAACTCTGTAATAACTCTGTAATAACTCTGTGATAACTCTGTAATAACTCTGTAATAACTCTGTAACAACTCTGTAATAACTCTGTAATAACTCTGTAGTAACTCTGTAATAACTCTAATAACTCTGTAAAAACCCTCTAATAACTCTGTAATAACTCTGTAGTAACTCAGTAATAACTCTGTAGTAACTCAGTGATAACTCTTTAATAACTCTGTAATAACTCTGTAATAACTCTGTAATAACTCTGTAATAACTCTGTAGTAACTCTGTAATAACTCTGTAATAACTCTGTAACAACTCTGTAATAACTCTGTAATAACTCTCTAATAACTCTGTGATAACTCTGTAATAACTCTGTAATAACTCTGTAACAACTCTGTAATAACTCTGTAATAACTCTCTAATAACTCTGTGATAACTCTGTAATAACTCTGTAATAACTCTGTAGTAACTCTGTAATAACTCTGTAATAACTCTGTAATAACTCTGTAATAACTCTGTAATAACTCTGTAATAACTCTGTGATAACTGTGATAACTCTGTAGTAACTCTGTAATAACTCTGTAATAACTCTGTAATAACTCTGTAACAACTCTGTAATAACTCTGTAATAACTCTGTAATAACTCTGTAATAACTCTGTAATAACTCTGTAATAACTCTGTAATAACTCTGTAATAACTCTGATAACTCTGTAATAACTCAGTGATAACTCTGTAATAACTCTGTAATAACTCTGTGATAACTCTGTAATAACTCTGTAATAACTCTGTGATAACTCTGTAATAACTCTGCAATAACTCTGTAATAACTCTGTAACAACTCTGATAATAAACTGTAATAACTCTGTAATAACTCAGTGATAACTCTGTAATAACTCTGTGATAACTCTGTAATAACTCTGTAATAACTCTGTGATAACTCTGTGATAACTCTGTGATAACTCTGTGATAACTCTGTGATAACTCTGTAGTAACTCTGTAACAACTCTGTAACAACTCTGTAACAACTCTGTAATAACTCTGTAATAACTCTGTAATAACTCTGTAATAACTCTGTGATAACTCTCTAATAACTCTGTGATAACTCTGTAATAACTCTGTAATAACTCTGTAGTAACTCTGTAATAACTCTGTAATAACTCTGTAATAACTCTGTAATAACTCTGTAATAACTCTGTAATAACTCTGTGATAACTGTGATAACTCTGTAATAACTCTGTAATAACTCTGTAATAACTCTGTAACAACTCTGTAATAACTCTGTAATAACTCTGTAATAACTCTGTAATAACTCTGTAATAACTCTGTAATAACTCTGTAATAACTCTGATAACTCTGTAATAACTCAGTGATAACTCTGTAATAACTCTGTAATAACTCTGTAATAACTCTGTAATAACTCAGTGATAACTCTGTAATTACTCTGTAATAACTCTGTGATAACTCTGTAATAACTCTGTAATAACTCTGTAATAACTCTGTAATAACTCTGATAACTCTGTAATAACTCAGTGATAACTCTGTAATAACTCTGTGATAACTCTGTAATAACTCTGTAATAACTCTGTAATAACTCTGTGATAACTCTGTGATAACTCTGTGATAACTCTGTGGTAACTCTGTAGTAACTCTGTAATAACTCTGTAATAACTCTGTAATAACTCTGTGATAACTCTGTGATAACTCTGTAGTAACTCTGTAGTAACTCTGTAATAACTCTGTAATAACTCTGTAATAACTCTGTAATAACTCTGTGATAACTCTGTGATAACTCTGTGATAACTCTGTGATAACTCTGTGATAACTCTGTAGTAACTCTGTAATAACTCTGTAATAACTCTAATAACTCTGTAATAACTCTGTAATAACTCTGTAATAACTCTGTAATAACTCTGTGATAACTCTGTGATAACTCTGTAATAACTCTGTAATAACTCTGTGATAACTCTGTGATAACTCTGTAGTAACCCTGTGATAACTCTGTAATAACTCTGTAATAACTCTGTAATAACTCTGTAATAACTCTGTAATAACTCTGTGATAACTCTGTAACAACTCTGTAATAACTCTGTAATAACTCTGTAGTAACTCAGTAATATCTCTGTAGTAACTCAGTGATAACCCTGTGATAACTCTGTAGTAACTCAGTGATAACCCTGTGATAACTCTGTAATAACTCTGTAATAACTCTGTAATAACTCTGTAATAACTCTGTAATAACTCTGTAGTAACTCTGTAATAACTCTGTAATAACTCTGTAATAACTCTGTAATAACTCTGTAGTAACTCTGTAATAACTCTGTAATAACTCTGTAATAACTCTGTAATAACTCTGTAGTAACTCTGTAATAACTCTGTAGTAACTCTGTGATAACTCTGTAGTAACTCTGTAATAACTCTGTGATAACTCTGTAATAACTCTGTGATAACTCTGTAGTAACTCTGTGATAACTCTGTAGTAACTCTGTAATAACTCTGTAATAACTCTGTAATAACTCTGTGATAACTCTGTAGTAACTCTGTGATAACTCTGTAGTAACTCTGTAGTAACTCTGTGATAACTCTGTAGTAACTCTGTGATAACTCTGTAATAACTCTGTAATAACTCTGTAATAACTCTAATAACTCTGTAATAACTCTGTAATAACTCTAATAACTCTGTAATAAACAGCTCTGACCTGAGTGAAGCTCCTGAAACCCTCCAGGATGGGTCTGTAGCCGGTGCAGCGGCACAGGTTTCCTACAAAGTAAGTAAGTAGTAACTAAGTAAGTATGTACGTAAGTAGTTAGTAAGTAAGTAAGTAAGTAAGTAATGCAGTAAAAGTAGTAGTAGTAAAAGTACTTACCCTGGAAGGCCGTGTGCAGGTCGTCCATGTTGGGTCGGTGGTTGTTCCTCAGGAGCGCATACATGGACATGACGAGCCCCGGAGTACAGAACCCACACTGAGAGCCGTGAGCCTTCGCTATACGCTCCTAAAGTACACAAATACTTCATATACTTCATTTACCGGAGTACAGAACCCACACTGAGAGCCGTGAGCCTTCGCTATACGCTCCTAAAGTACACAAATACTTCATATACTTCATTTACCGGAGTACAGAACCCACACTGAGAGCCGTGAGCCTTCGCTATACGCTCCTAAAGTACACAAATACTTCATATACTTCATGTACCGGAGTACAGAACCCACACTGAGAGCCGTGAGCCTTCGCTATACGCTCCTAAAGTACACAAATACTTCATATACTTCATGTACCGGAGTACAGAACCCACACTGAGAGCCGTGAGCCTTCGCTATACGCTCCTAAAGTACACAAATACTTCATATACTTCATATACTTCATGTACCAGAGTACAGAACCCACACTGAGAGCCGTGAGCCTTCGCTATACGCTCCTAAAGTACACAAATACTTCATATACTTCATGTACCAGAGTACAGAACCCTCAGGTCTGACTCACAGACAGCCCTATATAGGATAATGTGAGGGAAACATTTCTCTCGTATCGGGACCTGAAATCTAGAACATCACAAACTATTGCAGTAGTATTGAAGTATTTGCAGTAGCAATAGTAGTATTGCAGTTTTTGCAGTAGTAGTACCTGAACAGGATGTAGTTTTCTGGCCGTGGAGCCGATTCCTTCAACAGTCGTGACGGCGGCGAAATGAAGCGAACAGAGCGGAGCCAAACAGGCGTTTACAGCCAAGTGCCTGAATACTGTCAAGGAAACACCAGGATGCCCTTCCACATACTGTAATAACCAGGATGCCCTTCCACATACTGTAATAACCAGGATGCCCTTCCACATACTGTAATAACCAGGATGCCCTTCCTCACATACTGTAATAACCAGGATGCCCTTCCACATACTGTAATAACCAGGATGCCCTTCCTCACATACTGTAATAACCAGGATGCCCTTCCACACATACTGTAATAACCAGGATGCCCTTCCTCACATACTGTAATAACCAGGATGCCCTTCCTCACATACTGTAATAACCAGGATGCCCTTCCTCACATACTGTAATAACCAGGATGCCCTTCCTCACATACTGTAATAACCAGGATGCCCTTCCACATATACTGTAATAACCAGGATGCCCTTCCTCACATACTGTAATAACCAGGATGCCCTTCCTCATACTGTAATAACCAGGATGCCCTTCCTCACATACTGTAATAACCAGGATGCCCTTCCTCATACTGTAATAACCAGGATGCCCTTCCTCACATACTGTAATAACCAGGATGCCCTTCCTCACATACTGTAATAACCAGGATGCCCTTCCTCACATACTGTAATAACCAGGATGCCCTTCCTCACATACTGTAATAACCAGGATGCCCTTCCACATATACTGTAATAACCAGGATGCCCTTCCACATATACTGTAATAACCAGGATGCCCTTCCTCACATACTGTAATAACCAGGATGCCCTTCCTCATACTGTAATAACCAGGATGCCCTTCCTCACATACTGTAATAACCAGGATGTCCTTCCTCATACTGTAATAACCAGGATGCCCTTCCACACATACTGTAATAACCAGGATGCCCTTCCTCACATACTGTAATAACCAGGATGCCCTTCCTCACATACTGTAATAACCAGGATGTCCTTCCTCATACTGTAATAACCAGGATGCCCTTCCACACATACTGTAATAACCAGGATGCCCTTCCTCACATACTGTAATAACCAGGATGCCCTTCCACATATACTGTAATAACCAGGATGCCCTTCCTCACATACTGTAATAACCAGGATGC
The DNA here is from genome assembly GCF_951799975.1 of Gobius niger. Lineage (NCBI taxonomy): Eukaryota > Metazoa > Chordata > Actinopteri > Gobiiformes > Gobiidae > Gobius > Gobius niger. Next base: position 7,460 of record NW_027639323.1, on the reverse strand, counting down.
CCTTCCACATACTGTAATAACCAGGATGCCCTTCCTCACATACTGTAATAACCAGGATGCCCTTCCTCACATACTGTAATAACCAGGATGCCCTTCCTCACATACTGTAATAACCAGGATGCCCTTCCTCACATACTGTAATAACCAGGATGCCCTTCCTCACATACTGTAATAACCAGGATGCCCTTCCTCACATACTGTAATAACCAGGATGCCCTTCCTCACATACTGTAATAACCAGGATGCCCTTCCTCATACTGTAATAACCAGGATGCCCTTCCTCACATACTGTAATAACCAGGATGCCCTTCCTCACATACTGTAATAACCAGGATGCCCTTCCTCATACTGTAATAACCAGGATGCCCTTCCTCATACTGTAATAACCAGGATGCCCTTCCTCATACTGTAATAACCAGGATGCCCTTCCTCACATACTGTAATAACCAGGATGCCCTTCCACACATACTGTAATAACCAGGATGCCCTTCCTCACATACTGTAATAACCAGGATGCCCTTCCTCACATACTGTAATAACCAGGATGCCCTTCCTCATACTGTAATAACCAGGATGCCCTTCCTCATACTGTAATAACCAGGATGCCCTTCCACATACTGTAATAACCAGGATGCCCTTCCACATATACTGTAATAACCAGGATGCCCTTCCTCACATACTGTAATAACCAGGATGCCCTTCCTCATACTGTAATAACCAGGATGCCCTTCCTCATACTGTAATAACCAGGATGCCCTTCCACATACTGTAATAACCAGGATGCCCTTCCACATATACTGTAATAACCAGGATGCCCTTCCACACATACTGTAATAACCAGGATGCCCTTCCACATATACTGTAATAACCAGGATGCCCTTCCTCACATACTGTAATAACCAGGATGCCCTTCCTCACATACTGTAATAACCAGGATGCCCTTCCACATATACTGTAATAACCAGGATGCCCTTCCTCACATACTGTAATAACCAGGATGCCCTTCCTCACATACTGTAATAACCAGGATGCCCTTCCTCACATACTGTAATAACCAGGATGCCCTTCCACATATACTGTAATAACCAGGATGCCCTTCCTCACATACTGTAATAACCAGGATGCCCTTCCTCACATACTGTAATAACCAGGATGCCCTTCCTCACATACTGTAATAACCAGGATGCCCTTCCTCACATACTGTAATAACCAGGATGCCCTTCCTCACATACTGTAATAACCAGGATGCCCTTCCACATATACTGTAATAACCAGGATGCCCTTCCTCACATACTGTAATAACCAGGATGCCCTTCCTCACATACTGTAATAACCAGGATGCCCTTCCACATATACTGTAATAACCAGGATGCCCTTCCTCACATACTGTAATAACCAGGATGCCCTTCCACACATACTGTAATAACCAGGATGCCCTTCCTCATACTGTAATAACCAGGATGCCCTTCCACACATACTGTAATAACCAGGATGCCCTTCCACATACTGTAATAACCAGGATGCCCTTCCACATATACTGTAATAACCAGGATGCCCTTCCTCATATACTGTAATAACCAGGATGCCCTTCCACATATACTGTAATAACCAGGATGCCCTTCCTCATACTGTAATAACCAGGATGCCCTTCCTCACATACTGTAATAACCAGGATGCCCTTCCTCACATACTGTAATAACCAGGATGCCCTTCCTCACATACTGTAATAACCAGGATGCCCTTCCACACATACTGTAATAACCAGGATGCCCTTCCACATATACTGTAATAACCAGGATGCCCTTCCTCACATACTGTAATAACCAGGATGCCCTTCCACATATACTGTAATAACCAGGATGCCCTTCCTCACATACTGTAATAACCAGGATGCCCTTCCACACATACTGTAATAACCAGGATGCCCTTCCTCACATACTGTAATAACCAGGATGCCCTTCCTCACATATACTGTAATAACCAGGATGCCCTTCCACATACTGTAATAACCAGGATGCCCTTCCTCATACTGTAATAACCAGGATGCCCTTCCTCACATACTGTAATAACCAGGATGCCCTTCCACACATACTGTAATAACCAGGATGCCCTTCCACATATACTGTAATAACCAGGATGCCCTTCCACATACTGTAATAACCAGGATGCCCTTCCTCACATCACATACTGTAATAACCAGGATGCCCTTCCTCACATACTGTAATAACCAGGATGCCCTTCCTCACATACTGTAATAACCAGGATGCCCTTCCTCACATACTGTAATAACCAGGATGTCCTTCCACACATACTGTAATAACCAGGATGCCCTTCCTCACATACTGTAATAACCAGGATGCCCTTCCACACATACTGTAATAACCAGGATGCCCTTCCACATATACTGTAATAACCAGGATGCCCTTCCACATACTGTAATAACCAGGATGCCCTTCCTCACATACTGTAATAACCAGGATGCCCTTCCTCACATACTGTAATAACCAGGATGCCCTTCCACATATACTGTAATAACCAGGATGCCCTTCCACATACTGTAATAACCAGGATGCCCTTCCTCACATACTGTAATAACCAGGATGCCCTTCCTCATACTGTAATAACCAGGATGCCCTTCCTCACATACTGTAATAACCAGGATGCCCTTCCTCACATACTGTAATAACCAGGATGCCCTTCCACATATACTGTAATAACCAGGATGCCCTTCCACATATACTGTAATAACCAGGATGCCCTTCCACACATACTGTAATAACCAGGATGCCCTTCCACATATACTGTAATAACCAGGATGCCCTTCCTCACATACTGTAATAACCAGGATGCCCTTCCTCATACTGTAATAACCAGGATGCCCTTCCACATATACTGTAATAACCAGGATGCCCTTCCTCACATACTGTAATAACCAGGATGTCCTTCCTCACATACTGTAATAACCAGGATGCCCTTCCACACATACTGTAATAACCAGGATGCCCTTCCTCACATACTGTAATAACCAGGATGCCCTTCCACACATACTGTAATAACCAGGATGCCCTTCCTCATACTGTAATAACCAGGATGCCCTTCCACATATACTGTAATAACCAGGATGCCCTTCCACACATACTGTAATAACCAGGATGCCCTTCCTCATACTGTAATAACCAGGATGCCCTTCCTCATATACTGTAATAACCAGGATGCCCTTCCTCACATACTGTAATAACCAGGATGCCCTTCCACATATACTGTAATAACCAGGATGCCCTTCCTCACATACTGTAATAACCAGGATGCCCTTCCACATATACTGTAATAACCAGGATGCCCTTCCTCACATACTGTAATAACCAGGATGCCCTTCCACATACTGTAATAACCAGGATGCCCTTCCTCATACTGTAATAACCAGGATGCCCTTCCTCACATACTGTAATAACCAGGATGCCCTTCCACACATACTGTAATAACCAGGATGCCCTTCCTCATACTGTAATAACCAGGATGCCCTTCCACATATACTGTAATAACCAGGATGCCCTTCCACATATACTGTAATAACCAGGATGCCCTTCCACACATACTGTAATAACCAGGATGCCCTTCCACATATACTGTAATAACCAGGATGCCCTTCCTCATACTGTAATAACCAGGATGCCCTTCCTCATACTGTAATAACCAGGATGCCCTTCCTCATATACTGTAATAACCAGGATGCCCTTCCACATATACTGTAATAACCAGGATGCCCTTCCTCACATACTGTAATAACCAGGATGCCCTTCCTCACATACTGTAATAACCAGGATGCCCTTCCTCATATACTGTAATAACCAGGATGTCCTTCCTCATATACTGTAATAACCAGGATGCCCTTCCTCACATACTGTAATAACCAGGATGCCCTTCCTCATATACTGTAATAACCAGGATGCCCTTCCACATATACTGTAATAACCAGGATGCCCTTCCTCATACTGTAATAACCAGGATGCCCTTCCTCATACTGTAATAACCAGGATGCCCTTCCACACATACTGTAATAACCAGGATGCCCTTCCTCATACTGTAATAACCAGGATGCCTTTCCTCATACTGTAATAACCAGGATGCCCTTCCACACATACTGTAATAACCAGGATGCCCTTCCTCATACTGTAATAACCAGGATGCCCTTCCTCACATACTGTAATAACCAGGATGCCCTTCCTCATACTGTAATAACCAGGATGCCCTTCCTCACATACTGTAACAACCAGGATGCCCTTCCACATACTGTAATAACCAGGATGCCCTTCCTCATACTGTAATAACCAGGATGCCCTTCCTCATACTGTAATAACCAGGATGCCCTTCCTCACATACTGTAATAACCAGGATGCCCTTCCTCATATACTGTAATAACCAGGATGCCCTTCCTCACATACTGTAATAACCAGGATGCCCTTCCTCATACTGTAATAACCAGGATGCCCTTCCTCACATACTGTAATAACCAGGATGCCCTTCCTCATATACTGTAATAACCAGGATGCCCTTCCTCATACTGTAATAACCAGGATGCCCTTCCTCATATACTGTAACAACCAGGATGCCCTTCCACATACTGTAATAACCAGGATGCCCTTCCTCATACTGTAATAACCAGGATGCCCTTCCTCATACTGTAATAACCAGGATGCCCTTCCTCACATACTGTAATAACCAGGATGCCCTTCCTCATATACTGTAATAACCAGGATGCCCTTCCACACATACTGTAATAACCAGGATGCCCTTCCACACATACTGTAATAACCAGGATGCCCTTCCACACATACTGTAATAACCAGGATGCCCTTCCTCATACTGTAATAACCAGGATGCCCTTCCTCACATACTGTAATAACCAGGATGCCCTTCCTCATACTGTAATAACCAGGATGCCCTTCCTCATACTGTAATAACCAGGATGCCCTTCCTCACATACTGTAATAACCAGGATGCCCTTCCTCATATACTGTAATAACCAGGATGCCCTTCCACACATACTGTAATAACCAGGATGCCCTTCCTCACATACTGTAATAACCAGGATGCCCTTCCTCATATACTGTAATAACCAGGATGCCCTTCCTCATACTGTAATAACCAGGATGCCCTTCCTCACATACTGTAATAACCAGGATGCCCTTCCACACATACTGTAATAACCAGGATGCCCTTCCTCACATACTGTAATAACCAGGATGCCCTTCCTCATATACTGTAATAACCAGGATGCCCTTCCTCTCATACTGTAATAACCAGGATGCCCTTCCTCACATACTGTAATAACCAGGATGCCCTTCCACATATACTGTAATAACCAGGATGCCCTTCCACACATACTGTAATAACCAGGATGCCCTTCCTCACATACTGTAATAACCAGGATGCCCTTCCACACATACTGTAATAACCAGGATGCCCTTCCACACATACTGTAATAACCAGGATGCCCTTCCACATATACTGTAATAACCAGGATGCCCTTCCACATATACTGTAATAACCAGGATGCCCTTCCACATATACTGTAATAACCAGGATGCCCTTCCACATATACTGTAATAACCAGGATGCCCTTCCTCATATACTGTAATAACCAGGATGCCCTTCCACACATACTGTAATAACCAGGATGCCCTTCCTCACATACTGTAATAACCAGGATGCCCTTCCACACATACTGTAATAACCAGGATGCCCTTCCTCATATACTGTAATAACCAGGATGCCCTTCCACACATACTGTAATAACCAGGATGCCCTTCCTCATACTGTAATAACCAGGATGTCCTTCCTCACATACTGTAACAACCAGGATGCCCTTCCTCATATACTGTAATAACCAGGATGCCCTTCCACACATACTGTAATAACCAGGATGCCCTTCCTCATACTGTAATAACCAGGATGCCCTTCCTCACATACTGTAATAACCAGGATGCCCTTCCACACATACTGTAATAACCAGGATGCCCTTCCTCACATACTGTAATAACCAGGATGCCCTTCCACATATACTGTAATAACCAGGATGCCCTTCCACACATACTGTAATAACCAGGATGCCCTTCCTCATATACTGTAATAACCAGGATGCCCTTCCTCATACTGTAATAACCAGGATGCCCTTCCTCACATACTGTAATAACCAGGATGCCCTTCCTCACATACTGTAATAACCAGGATGCCCTTCCACATACTGTAATAACCAGGATGCCCTTCCTCATACTGTAATAACCAGGATGCCCTTCCACACATACTGTAATAACCAGGATGCCCTTCCTCATACTGTAATAACCAGGATGCCCTTCCACACATACTGTAATAACCAGGATGCCCTTCCTCACATACTGTAATAACCAGGATGCCCTTCCACACATACTGTAATAACCAGGATGCCCTTCCACATATACTGTAATAACCAGGATGCCCTTCCTCACATACTGTAATAACCAGGATGCCCTTCCACACATACTGTAATAACCAGGATGCCCTTCCTCATATACTGTAATAACCAGGATGCCCTTCCACACATACTGTAATAACCAGGATGCCCTTCCTCACATACTGTAATAACCAGGATGCCCTTCCACACATACTGTAATAACCAGGATGCCCTTCCTCATATACTGTAATAACCAGGATGCCCTTCCACACATACTGTAATAACCAGGATGCCCTTCCTCATACTGTAATAACCAGGATGTCCTTCCTCACATACTGTAACAACCAGGATGCCCTTCCTCATATACTGTAATAACCAGGATGCCCTTCCACACATACTGTAATAACCAGGATGCCCTTCCTCATACTGTAATAACCAGGATGCCCTTCCTCACATACTGTAATAACCAGGATGCCCTTCCACACATACTGTAATAACCAGGATGCCCTTCCTCACATACTGTAATAACCAGGATGCCCTTCCACATATACTGTAATAACCAGGATGCCCTTCCACACATACTGTAATAACCAGGATGCCCTTCCTCATATACTGTAATAACCAGGATGCCCTTCCTCATACTGTAATAACCAGGATGCCCTTCCTCACATACTGTAATAACCAGGATGCCCTTCCTCACATACTGTAATAACCAGGATGCCCTTCCACATACTGTAATAACCAGGATGCCCTTCCTCATACTGTAATAACCAGGATGCCCTTCCTCATACTGTAATAACCAGGATGCCCTTCCACACATACTGTAATAACCAGGATGCCCTTCCTCACATACTGTAATAACCAGGATGCCCTTCCTCACATACTGTAATAACCAGGATGCCCTTCCTCACATACTGTAATAACCAGGATGCCCTTCCACACATACTGTAATAACCAGGATGCCCTTCCTCACATACTGTAATAACCAGGATGCCCTTCCTCACATACTGTAATAACCAGGATGCCCTTC
>NW_027639324.1:0-37500 GCF_951799975.1 Gobius niger | reverse complement strand
CTACCACTACCACTTCTACCACTACCACCACTACCACTACCACTTCTACTACCACCACCACTAACACTACCACTTCTACCACTACCACTACTACCACTACCACTACCACTACTACTTCTACCACTACCACTTCTACCACTACCACTACCACCACCACTACCACTACTACTTCTACCACTACCACTTCTACCACTACCACCACTACCACTACCACTTCTACTACCACCACCACTAACACTACCACTTCTACCACTACCACTACTACCACTACCACTACCACTACTACTTCTACCACTACCACTTCTACCACTACCACTTCTACCACTACCACTACCACTACTACTTCTACCACTACCACTTCTACCACAACCACTACCACTTCTACTTCTACTTCTACCACTACCACTACCACTTCTACTTCTACTTCTACCACTACCCCTACCACTTCTACCACTTCTACCACTACCACTACTACCACTACCACTACTACTTCTACCACTACCACTACTTCTACCACTACCACTTCTACCACTACCACTACCACTTCTACTTCTACTTCTACTACTACTACTACTACCACTACCACTTCTACCACTACCACTACCACTTCTACCACTACCACTACTACTTCTACCACTACCACTTCTACTTCTACTTCTACTTCTACCACTACCACTACCACTTCTACTTCTACTTCTACTTCTACTTCTACTACTACTACAACTACTAATACCACTACTTCTACCACTACCACTTCTACTTCTACTTCTACTTCTACTTCTACTACTACTACTACTACAACTACTAATACCACTACTTCTACCACTACCACTACCACTACCACTTCTACTTCTACTTCTACCACTACCACTTCTACCACTACCACTACTACTTTTACCACTACCACTTCTACCACTACCACTACCACTTCTACCACTTCCACTTCTACCACTACCACTACTACTTCTACCACTACCACTACCACTTCTACCACTACCACTTCTACCACTACCACTACCACTTCTACCACTACCACTACTACTTCTACCACTACCACTTCTACCACCACCACTACCACTAACACTACCACTTCTACTACCACTACCACTAACACTACCACTTCTACTTCTACCACTACCACTACCACTTCTACTTCTACCACTACTACTTCTATCACTACCACTACCACTACTACCACTACTACTTCTACCACTACCACTTCTACCACTACCACTACCACTACTACTTCTACCACTTCTACTTCTACCACTACCACTACTACCACTTCTACTTCTACCACTACCATTACCACTTCTACTTCTACCACTACTTCTACCACTACCACTTCTACTTCTACCACTACCACTACCACTACTACTTCTACCACTACCACTACCACTTCTACCACTACCACTACTACTTCTACCACTACCACTTCTACCACTACCACTACTACTTCTACCACTACCACTACTACCACCACCACTACCACTAACACTACCACTTCTACCACTTCTACCACTACCACTTCTACCACTACCACTACTACTTCTACCACTACCACCACCACTACCACTACCACTACTACTTCTACCACTACCACTTCTACCAGTACCACTACCACTTCTACCACTACCACTTCTACTACCACCACCACTACCACTACCACTTCTACTACCACCACCACTACCACCACCACTAACACTACCACTTCTACCACTACCACTACCACTTCTACCACTACCACTACCACTACCACTACTACCACTACCACTACTACTTCTACCACTACCACTACCACTTCTACTTCTACCACTACCACTACCACTTCTACTTCTACCACTACTACTTCTATCACTACCACTACCACTACTACCACCACTACCACTACTACTTCTACCACTTCTACTTCTACCACTACCACTACCACTACCACTTCTACCACTACCACTACAACTACCACTACTACTTCTACCACTTCTACTTCTACCACTACCACTACCACTACCACTTCTACTTCTACCACTACTACTTCTACCACTACCACTACTACCACTACCACTACCACTTCTACCACTACCACTACTACTTCTACCACTTCTACTTCTACCACTACTTCTACCACTACCACTACTACTTCTACCACTTCTACTTCTACCACTACTTCTACCACTACCACTACCACTTCTACTTCTACCACTACTTCTACCACTACCACTTCTACTACCACCACTACCACTACCACTACTACTTCTACCACTTCTACTTCTACCACTACTTCTACCACTACCACTTCTACTTCTACCACTACTTCTACCACTACCACTTCTACTACCACCACTACCACTACCACTTCTACTTCTACCACTACCACTTCTACTTCTACCACTACTTCTAACACTACCACTTCTACTTCTACCACTACCACTACCACTTCTACCACTACTACTTCTACCACTACCACTTCTACCACTACCACTACCACTACTACTTCTACCACTACCACTACTACCACCACTTCTACCACTAACACTACCACTTCTACCACTACCACTTCTACCACTACCACTACCACTACTACTTCTACCACTACCACTTCTACCACAACCACTACCACTTCTACTTCTACTTCTACCACTACCACTACCACTTCTACTTCTACTTCTACCACTACCCCTACCACTTCTACCACTTCTACCACTACCACTACTACCACTACCACTACTACTTCTACCACTACTTCTACCACTACTTCTACCACTACCACTTCTACCACTACCACTTCTACCACTACCACTACTACTTCTACCACTACCACTACCACTTCTACTTCTACTTCTACTTCTACCACTACCACTACCACTACCACTTCTACTTCTACTTCTACTTCTACTTCTACTACTACTACTACTACTACTACTAATACCACTACTTCTACCACTACCACTTCTACTTCTACTTCTACTTCTACTTCTACTTCTACTTCTACCACTACCACTACCACTTCTACTTCTACTTCTACTTCTACTTCTACCACTACCATTACCACTTCTACTTCTACCACTACCACTACCACTTCTACTTCTACCACTACCACTTCTACCACTACCACTACTACTTCTACCACTACCACTACCACTTCTACTTCTACTTCTACTTCTACCACTACCACTACCACTTCTACTTCTACTTCTACTTCTACCACTACCACTACCACTTCTACTTCTACCACTACCACTACCACTACCACTTCTACTTCTACCACTACCACTACTACTTCTACCACTACCACTTCTACCACTAACACTACCACTTCTACTTCTACTTCTACTTCTACCACTACCACTACCACTTCTACTTCTACTTCTACTTCTACCACTACCACTACCACTTCTACTTCTACCACTACCACTACCACTACCACTTCTACTTCTACCACTACCACTACTACTTCTACCACTACCACTTCTACCACTACTACCACCACCACTACCACTAACACTACCACTTCTACTTCTACTTCTACTTCTACTTCTACCACTACCACTACCACTACCACTTCTACTTCTACCACTACCACTTCTACCACTACCACTACCACTTCTACTTCTACCACTACCACTACCACTTCTACCACTACCACTACTACTTCTACCACTACCACTTCTACCACTACCACTACCACTACTACTTCTACCACTACCACTACCACTACTACTTTTACCACTACCACTTCTACCACTACCACTACCACTACTACTTCTACCACTACCACTTCTACCACTACCACTACCACTTCTACCACTACCACTACTACTTTTACCACTACCACTTCTACCACTACCACTACCACTACTACTTCTACCACTACCACTACCACTACTACTTCTACCACTACCACTACCACTTCTACCACTACCACTTCTACCACTACCACTACCACTTCTACTTCTACCACTACTACTTTTATCACTACCACTACCACTACTACCACTACTACTTCTACCACTACCACTTCTACCACTACCACTACCACTACTACTTCTACCACTTCTACTTCTACCACTACCACTACTACCACTTCTACTTCTACCACTACTTCTACCACTACCATTACCACTTCTACTTCTACCACTACTTCTACCACTACCACTACCACTTCTACTTCTACCACTACCACTACCACTACTACTTCTACCACTACCACTACCACTTCTACCACTACCACTACTACTTCTACCACTACCACTACTACCACCACCACTACCACTAACACTACCACTTCTACCACTTCTACCACTACCACTTCTACCACTACCACTACTACTTCTACCACTACCACCACCACTACCACTACCACTACTACTTCTACCACTACCACTTCTACCACTACCACTTCTACTACCACCACCACTACCACCACCACTAACACTACCACTTCTACCACTACCACTACCACTTCTACCACTACCACTACCACTACTACCACTACCACTACTACTTCTACCACTACCACTACCACTTCTACCACTACCACTACTACTTCTACCACTTCTACTTCTACCACTACCACTACCACTACCACTTCTACCACTACCACTACCACTACCACTACTACTTCTACCACTTCTACTTCTACCACTACCACTACCACTTCTACTTCTACCACTACTACTTCTACCACTACTACCACTACCACTTCTATCACTACCACTACCACTACTACCACCACTACCACTACTACTTCTACCACTTCTACTTCTACCACTACCACTACCACTACCACTTCTACCACTACCACTACCACTACCACTACTACTTCTACCACTTCTACTTCTACCACTACCACTACCACTTCTACTTCTACCACTACTACTTCTACCACTACTACCACTACCACTTCTACCACTACTACTTCTACCACTACCACTTCTACCACTACCACTACCACTACTACTTCTACCACTTCTACTTCTACCACTACCACTACTACCACTTCTACTTCTACCACTACTTCTACCACTACCATTACCACTTCTACTTCTACCACTACTTCTACCACTACCACTACCACTTCTACTTCTACCACTACCACTACCACTACTACTTCTACCACTACCACTACCACTTCTACCACTACCACTACTACTTCTACCACTACCACTACTACCACCACCACTACCACTAACACTACCACTTCTACCACTTCTACCACTACCACTTCTACCACTACCACTACTACTTCTACCACTACCACCACCACTACCACTACCACTACTACTTCTACCACTACCACTTCTACCACTACCACTTCTACTACCACCACCACTACCACCACCACTAACACTACCACTTCTACCACTACCACTACCACTTCTACCACTACCACTACCACTACTACCACTACCACTACTACTTCTACCACTACCACTACCACTTCTACCACTACCACCGCCTCTACCACTTCTACTTCGACCACTACCACTACCACTTCTACTTCTACCACTACCACTTCTACTTCTACCACTACTACTTCTATCACTACCACTACCACTACCACTTCTACTTCTACCACTACCACTTCTACTTCGACCACTACCACTACCACTACTACCACCACTACCACTACTACTTCTACCACTTCTACTTCTACCACTACCACTACCACTACCACTTCTACCACTACCACTACCACTACCACTACTACTTCTACCACTTCTACTTCTACCACTACCACTACCACTTCTACTTCTACCACTACTACTTCTACCACTACTACCACTACCACTTCTACCACTACTACTTCTACCACTTCTACTTCTACCACTACTTCTACCACTACCACTACTACTTCTACCACTTCTACTTCTACCACTACTTCTACCACTACCACTACCACTTCTACTTCTACCACTACTTCTACCACTACCACTTCTACTTCTACCACTACTTCTACCACTACCACTTCTACTACCACCACTACCACTACCACTTCTACTTTTACCACTACCACTTCTACTTCTACCACTACTTCTACCACTAACACTACCACTTCTACTTCTACCACTACCACTACCACTTCTACCACTACTACTTCTACCACTACCACTTCTACCACTACCACTACCACTACTACTTCTACCACTACTACCACTACTACCACCACCACTACCACTAACACTACCACTTCTACCACTACTACTTCTACCACTACCACTACCACTTCTACCACTACCACTACCACTACCACTTCTACTTCTACCACTACCACTACTACTTCTACCACTACCACTTCTACCACTACCACTACCACTTCTACCGCTACCACTACTACTTCTACCACTACCACTTCTACTTCTACCACTACCACTTCTACTTCTACCACTACTTCTACCACTAACACTACCACTTCTACTTCTATCACTAACACTACCACTTTTACCACTACCACTACTACCACCACCACTACCACTAACACTACCACTTCTACTTCTACCACTACCACTTCTACTTCTACCACTACTTCTACCACTAACACTACCACTTCTACTTCTACCACTAACACTACCACTTCTACCACTACCACTACTACCACCACCACTACCACTAACACTACCACTTCTACCACTACCACTACCACTACTACTTCTACCACTTCTACTTCTACTTCTACCACTACCACTACTACTTCTACCACTTCTACTTCTACTTCTACTTCTACCACTTCTACCACTTCTACCACTACTACTACCACTACTACTTCTACCACTACTACTTCTACCACTACCACTACTACTTCTACCACTACTTCTACCACTACCACTTCTACTTCTACCACTACTTCTACCACTACCACTACCACTTCTACTTCTACTTCTACCACTACCACTTCTACTTCTACCACTACCACTTCTACTTCTACCACTACCACTTCTACTTCTACCACTACTACTACCACTACTACTTCTACCACTACTACTTCTACCACTTCTACTTCTACTACTACTTCTACCACTACCACTTCTACTTCTACCACTACCACTACTACTTCTACTACCACTACTACTTCTACCACTACCACTACCACTTCTACTTCTACTTCTACTTCTACCACTACCACTTCTACTTCTACCACTACCACTTCTACTTCTACCACTACCACTTCTACCACTTCTACCACTACTACTACCACTTCTACTTCTACCACTACCACTTCTACTTCTACCACTACTTCTACCACTACCACTTCTACTTCTACCACTACTTCTACCACTACCACTACCACTTCTACTTCTACCACTACTTCTACCACTACCACTTCTACCACAACCACTTCTACTTCTACCACTACTTCTACCACTACCACTTCTACTTCTACCACTACTACTTCTACCACTACCACTTCTACCACTACCACTACTACTACTACTTCTACCACTTCTACTTGTACTTCTACCACTACCACTTCTACTTCTACCACTACTTCTACCACTACCACTACTTCTACCACTACCACTTCTACTTCTACCACTACTACTACTACTACTACTACTACTACTACTTCTACCACTACCACTACTTCTACCACTACCACTACCACTTCTACTACTACTACTGGCCTCTCGGATTCGTGTTCGAGTCACTGAATGTTTGTGTTTTTAGTGCAAAAAGAAGCACACTCTGGTTTGTCTGGACACAAACTGTCTCCGTGGCAACACTTGTAAACTACAGCACAAACAGCCAATTAAAAGCAGCGCAGCCAAGAAGTCCCGCCCACACGTCACCAGGTCAGCACTGATTGGTTCAGAGTTTTATTTGATCGATCACATGAACAAACTGAGCAGCTGAAAAGTTCTTACTGTTTTTGACAGAACCACACCAGACCCTGCAGCTTTTCCGGACCCTGCAGCTGTTCCGGACCCTGCAGCTGTTCCTGGTCCTGCGGCACCGCACAAGCTGCCGTCCTTCATCTCACTGTGCAGTTCTCCAGAGGAACCTGATGCTCCAAAGGCTCCATGGAGCGCTGTCACTCAGGCTCCAGGAGGCGCTGTCTCTCAGGCTCCAGGAGGCGCTGTTCTTCAGGCTCCAGGAGGCGCTGTTCCTCAGGAACTAGGAGGCGCTGTTCTTCAGGCTCCAGGAGGCGCTGTTCCTCAGGCACCAGGAGGTGCTGTCTCTCAGGCTCCAGGAGGCGCTAATCTTCAGGCTCCAGGAGGCGCTGTCTCTCAGGCTCCAGGAGGCGCTGTCTCTCAGGCTCCAGGAGGCGCTGTCTCTCAGGCTCCAGGAGGCGCTGTTCTTCAGGCTCCAGGAGGCGCTGTTCTTCAGGCTCCAGGAGGCGCTGTTCTTCAGGCTCCAGGAGGCGCTGTTCCTCAGGCTCCAGGAGGTGCTGTTCCTCAGGCTCCAGGGGGCGCTGTCTCTCAGGCTCCAGGGGGCGCTGTCTCTCAGGCTCCAGGAGGCGCTGTTCTTCAGGCTCCAGGGCGTGCTGTTCCTCAGGCTCCAGGGGGCGCTATTCTTCAGGCTCCAGGAGGCGCTATTCTTCAGGCTCCAGGGCGTGCTGTTCCTCAGGCTCCAGGGGGCGCTGTTCCTCAGACTCCAGGAGGTGCTGTTCTTCAGGCTCCAGGAGGCGCTATTCTTCAGGCTCCAGGGCGTGCTGTTCCTCAGGCTCCAGGGGGCGCTGTTACTCAGACTCCAGGAGGCGCTGTTCCTCAGACTCCAGGGCGTGCTGTTCCTCAGGCTCCAGGGGTCGCTGTCTCTCAGGCTCCAGGGGGCGCTGTCTCTCAGGCTCATGGGCGTGCTGTTCCTCAGGCTCCAGGGGGCGCTGTGCTCAGCAGAGGTCAGTTAAAGTGTTTCAGAATACTGAACACTGGCTTTATAATGTGTTTTGTAACATAAGGTGGTTCCACATGCAGGTGTGTGTCTGACCAGGTTTAGGTTTTGGGACCGACCTCATCGCTGACCCGTGTCTGATGTGGCGTGAACAGACTCTCTGATTGGACGAGAGAGCGGACAGCCCTTAGTATTAACACACAGGTCATAGGATTTAGTATTTCACAACATCATAAGGCTGTGCTAAAAGGGGATTTTGCCGCTGTTAGCGCAGCTTTAGCTGATGTTAGCACAGCTTTAGCTGATGTTAGCATACATACAAAACACTGGATGACCTCGCCGGGGGAGGCCTCACTCAGTCCTTTAGGTCAGTCACAGTTTACTGTGCAGCATATTACATCTTGTCTGAAGCAGATTCGGGAGTGTTTCGACGCTCTGTGATTCCATCTCGGACTTATTTCAGTCATGTGGCTGTCCCCCGGAGGTACTCTCTGGGTGTCAGGGAAACTCCTCCAGAAGAGGGCGCTGTCCACAGGAAAGCCGATTATTTTGTTTTTCTAATATGAGGCCGTTTCTCTTTTTTTTTCAGGACGAACTCTGCAAATCAAGCCACGCCTGAATCTGAACAGCTGAAAGATCCCAGACCCCGTGAACGGCTGAAAGACCCCATGAACAGCTGAAAGACCCTGTGAGTGGCTGAAAGACCCCGTGAATGGCTGAAAGACCCTGTGAGTGGCTGAAAGACCCAGTGAATGGCTGAAAGACCCTGTGAACGGCTGAAAGACCCTGTGAGTGGCTGAAAGACCCAGTGAATGGCTGAAAGACCCTGTGAACGGCTGAAAGACCCTGTGAGTGGCTGAAAGGCCCCATAAACAGCTGAAAGACCCCGCGAACAGCTGCAGGGCCAATGTAAACAGATTAATATTAACTGTATTTTATCTTTTTTCTTTTACTTTAAGACATTTGTTCAGTTCAATAAAGTTCTGCTTCAGTTTCAGGATGTGGATCATTTTTTGACAAACCTTTAGTTTTCAGTTTTTGAGGATGAGAACTAAAACATGCACAACAGCGAAACTCCCAGCTGCACCGTGAGGTCACATGGTCCTATAAACTACAGCAGAGATAATAGGAGTGCTGTACTCTGCATGTATGACAGTACATGTATGACAGTACATGTAATGTCATACATGTAATGTCATACATGTATGACAGTACAGTACAGTCCTGCAGTTGTATCTATGCAGTAACAAAGTCTTTACTGTATTTATTAATGTAGTATATATACAATATTTGCTGAGTGTTGCAGATAATGACGTTTTGTGCAGTAGTATATATCTGTATGTATATATTTCATGGTGTATATATTTATATTTATATATTTCCTAGTGTATATACTTGCAGTAGTATATGTAATATACTTGTGTATATTTGCTGAGTGTTGGACATAATGACGTCGTAAACGTTTTACGGCTTGTGGAGCAGCTGCTGATGAAGCACAATCTTTAATTAAGATCAATATCTGCTGAGTCCCAGACTAAACCAGGACCTGAACCAGACCCGGCCTCAAACCAGGACCTGAACCAGACCCGGCCTCGACTAAACCAGGACCTGAACCAGACCCGGCCTCAAACCAGGACCTGAACCAGACCCGGCCTGGACTAAACCAGGACCTGGACCTGAACCAGACCCGGCCTCAGACCAGGACCTGAACCAGACCCGGCCTCAGACCAGGACCTGAACCAGACCCGGCCTCGACTAAACCAGGACCTGAACCAGACCCGGCCTCGACTAAACCAGGACCTGAACCAGACCCGGCCTCAAACCAGGACCTGAACCAGACCCGGCCTCAAACCAGGACCTGAACCAGACCCGGCCTCGACTAAACCAGGACCTGAACCAGACCCGGCCTCAAACCAGGACCTGAACCAGACCCGGCCTCGACTAAACCAGGACCTGAACCAGACCCGGCCTCGACTAAACCAGGACCTGAATCAGACCCGGCCTCGACTAAACCAGGACCTGAACCAGACCCGGCCTCGACTAAACCAGGACCTGAACCAGACCCGGCCTCGACTAAACCAGGACCTGAATCAGACCCGGCCTCACGTAAACCAGGACCTGAACCAGACCCGGCCTCAAACCAGGACCTGAACCAGACCCGGCCTCAAACCAGGACCTGAACCAGACCCGGCCTCAAACCAGGACCTTAGTTAGTCCTGGTTCAGTCTTTAGTTAGTCCCGGTTCAGTCCTTAGTTAGTCCTGGTTCAGTCCTTAGTTAGTCCCGGTTCAGTCTTTAGTTAGTCCTGGTTCAGTCTTTAGTTAGTCCTGGTTCAGTCCTCAGTTAGTCCTGGTTCAGTCCTTAGTTAGTCCTGGTTTCAGTCCTTAGTTAGTCCCGGTTCAGTCTTTAGTTAGTCCTGGTTCAGTCCTTAGTTAGTCCTGGTTCAGTCCTTAGTTAGTCCTGGTTCAGTCCTTAGTTAGTCCTGGTTTCAGTCCTTAGTTAGTCCCGGTTCAGTCTTTAGTTAGTCCTGGTTCAGTCCTTAGTTAGTCCTGGTTTCAGTCCTTAGTTAGTCCTGGTTCAGTCTTTAGTTAGTCCTGGTTCAGTCCTTAGTTAGTCCTGGTTCAGTCTTTAGTTAGTCCTGGTTCAGTCTTTAGTTAGTCCTGGTTCAGTCCTTAGTTAGTCCTGGTTCAGTCCTTAATTAGTCCTGGTTCAGTCTTTAGTTAGTCCTGGTTCAGTCCTTAGTTAGTCCTGGTTCAGTCCTTAGTTAGTGCAGGTTCAGTCCTTAGTTAGTCCTGGTTCAGTCTTTAGTTAGTCCTGGTTCAGTCCTTAGTTAGTCCTGGTTCAGTCCTTAGTTAGTCCTGGTTCAGTCCTTAGTTAGTCCTGGTTCAGTCTTTAGTTAGTTCTGGTTCAGTCCTTAGTTAGTCCTGGTTCAGTCATTAGTTAGTCCTGGTTCAGTCCTTAGTTAGTCCTGGTTCAGTCCTTAGTTAGTCCTGGTTCAGTCTTTAGTTAGTTCTGGTTCAGTCCTTAGTTAGTCCTGGTTCAGTCATTAGTTAGTCCTGGTTCAGTCCTTAGTTAGTCCTGGTTCAGTCCTTAGTTAGTCCTGGTTCAGTCTTTAGTTAGTCCTGGTTCAGTCCTTAGTTAGTCCTGGTTCAGTCCTTAGTTAGTCCTGGTTCAGTCCTTAGTTAGTCCTGGTTCAGTCCTTAGTTAGCCCTGGTTCAGTCTTTAGTTAGTCCTGGTTCAGTCTTTAGTTAGTCCTGGTTCAGTCTTTAGTTAATCCTGGTTCAGTCCTTAGTCAGCCCTGGTTCAGTCCTTAGTTAGTCCTGGTTCAGCCCTTAGTTAGTCCTGGTTCAGTCCTTAGCTAGTCCTGGTTCAGTCCTTAGTTAGTCCTGGTTCAGTCTTTAGTTAGTCCTGGTTCAGTCTTTAGTTAGTCCTGGTTCAGTCTTTAGTTAGTCCTGGTTCAGTCTTTAGTTAGTCCTGGTTCAGTCTTTAGTTAGTCCTGGTTCAGTCCTTAGTTAGTCCTGGTTCAGTCTTTAGTTAGTCCTGGTTCAGTCCTTAGTTAGTCCTGGTTCAGTCCTTAGTTAGTCCTGGTTCAGTCCATAGTTAGTCCTGGTTCAGTCCTTAGTCAGTCCCGGTTCAGTCCTTAGTTAGTCCTGGTTCAGTCCTTAGTTAGTCCTGGTTCAGTCCTTAGTTAGTCCTGGTTCAGTCCTTAGTTAGTCCTGGTTCAGTCCTTAGTTAGCCCTGGTTCAGTCCTTAGTTAGTCCTGGTTCAGTCTTTAGTTAGTCCTGGTTCAGTCTTTAGTTAGTCCTGGTTCAGTCCTTAGTTAGTCCTGGTTCAGTCCTTAGTTAGTCCTGGTTCAGTCTTTAGTTAGTCCTGGTTCAGTCCTTAGTTAGTCCTGGTTCAGTCTTTAGTTAGTCCTGGTTCAGTCCTTAGTTAGTCCTGGTTCAGTCCTTAGTTAGTCCTGGTTCAGTCCTTAGTTAGCCCTGGTTCAGTCTTTAGTTAGTCCTGGTTCAGTCCTTAGTTAGTCCTGGTTCAGTCTTTAGTTAGTCCTGGTTCAGTCCTTAGTCCTGGTTCAGTCCTTAGTTAGTCCTGGTTCAGTCCTTAGTTAGTCCTGGTTCAGTCCTTAGTTAGTCCTGGTTCAGTCTTTAGTTAGTCCTGGTTCAGTCCTTAGTTAGTCCTGGTTCAGTCCTTAGTTAGTCCTGGTTCAGTCCTTTGTTAGTCCTGGTTCAGTCCTTAGTTAGTCCTGGTTCAGTCCTTAGTTAGTCCTGGTTCAGTCCTTAGTTAGTCCTGGTTCAGTCCTTAGTTAGTCCTGGTTCAGTCCTTAGTCAGTCCTGGTTCAGTCTTTAGTTAGTCCTGGTTCAGTCCTTTGTTAGTCCTGGTTCAGTCCTTAGTTAGCCCTGGTTCAGTCTTTAGTTAGTCCTGGTTCAGTCCTTAGTTAGCCCTGGTTCAGTCCTTTGTTAGTCCTGGTTCAGTCCTTAGTTAGTCCTGGTTCAGTCCTTAGTTAGTCCTGGTTCAGTCCTTAGTTAGTCCTGGTTCAGTCTTTAGTTAGCCCTGGTTCAGTCCTTAGTTAGTCCTGGTTCAGTCCATAGTTAGTCCTGGTTCAGTCCTTAGTTAGTGCTTGTTCAGTCCTTAGTTAGCCCTGGTTCAGTCCTTAGTTAGTCCTGGTTCAGTCTTTAGTTAGTCCTGGTTCAGTCCTTAGTTAGTCCTGGTTCAGTTTTTAGTTAGTCCTGGTTCAGTCCTTGGTTAGTCCTGGTTCAGTCCTTAGTTAGTCCTGGTTCAGTCTTTAGTTAGTCCTGGTTCAGTCTTTAGTTAGCCCTGATTCAGCCCTTAGTTAGTCCTGGTTCAGTCTTTAGTTAGTCCTGGTTCAGTCCTTGGTTAGTCCTGGTTCAGTCCTTAGTTAGTCCTGGTTCAGTCTTTAGTTAGTCCTGGTTCCGTCTTTAGTTAGCCCTGGTTCAGCCCTTAGTTAGTCCTGGTTCAGTCCTTAGTTAGTCCTGGTTCAGTCCTTAGTTAGTCCTGGTTCAGTCTTTAGTTAGTCCTGGTTCAGTCTTTAGTTAGTCCTGGTTCAGTCCTTAGTTAGTCCTGGTTCAGTCTTTAGTTAGTCCTGGTTCAGTCTTTAGTTAGTCCTGGTTCAGTCCTTAGTTAGTCCTGGTTCAGTCCTTAGTTAGTCCTGGTTCAGTCCTTAGTTAGTCCTGGTTCAGTCCTTAGTTAGTCCTGGTTCAGTCCTTAGTTAGTCCTGGTTCAGTCCTTAGTTAGTCCCGGTTCAGCCCTTAGTTAGTCCTGGTTCAGTCCTTAGTTAGTCCTGGTTCAGTCCTTAGTTAGTCCTGGTTCAGTCTTTAGTTAGTCCTGGTTCAGTCTTTAGTTAGTCCTGGTTCAGTCCTTAGTTAGTCCTGGTTCAGTCCTTAGTTAGTCCTGGTTCAGTCCTTAGTTAGTCCTGGTCCAGTCCTTAGTTAGTCCTGGTTCAGTCCTTAGTTAGTCCTGGTTCAGTCCTTAGTTAGTCCTGGTTCAGTCCTTAGTTAGTCCTGGTTCAGTCCTTAGTTAGTCCTGGTTCAGTCCTTAGTCCTGGTTCAGTCCTTAGTTAGTCCTGGTTCAGTCCTTAGTCCTGGTTCAGTCCTTAGTTAGCCCTGGTTCAGTCCTTAGTTAGTCCTGGTTCAGTCCTTAGTCAGTCCTGGTTCAGTCCTTAGTTAGTCCTGGTTCAGTCTTTAGTTAGTCCTGGCTCAGTCCTTAGTTAGTCCTGGTTCAGTCTTTAGTTAGTCCTGGTTCAGTCCTTAGTTAGTCCTGGTTCAGTCTTTAGTTAGTCCTGGTTCAGTCTTTAGTTAGTCCTGGTTCAGTCCTTAGTTAGTCCTGGTTCAGTCCTTAGTTAGTCCTGGTTCAGTCCTTAGTTAGCCCTGGTTCAGTCCTTAGTTAGTCCTGGTTCAGTCCTTAGTTAGTCCTGGTTCAGTCCTTGGTTAGTCCTGGTTCAGTCCTTAGTTAGTCCTGGTTCAGTCCTTAGTTAGTCCTGGTTCAGTCCTTAGTTAGTCCTGGTTCAGTCCTTAGTTAGTCCTGGTTCAGTCTTTAGTTAGTCCTGGTTCAGTCCTTAGTTAGTCCTGGTTCAGTCCTTAGTTAGTCCTGGTTCAGTCCTTAGTCCTGGTTCAGTCCTTAGTTAGTCCTGGTTCAGTCCTTAGTTAGTCCTGGTTCAGTCCTTAGTTAGTCCTGGTTCAGTCTTTAGTTAGTCCTGGTTCAGTCTTTAGTTAGTCCTGGTTCAGTCCATAGTTAGCCCTGGTTCAGTCTTTAGTTAGTCCTGGTTCAGTCTTTAGTTAGTCCTGGTTCAGTCCTTAGTTAGTCCTGGTTCAGTCCATAGTTAGTCCTGGTTCAGTCCTTAGTTAGTCCTGGTTCAGTCCTTTGTTAGTCCTGGTTCAGTCTTTAGTTAGTCCTGGTTCAGTCCATAGTTAGTCCTGGTTCAGTCTTTAGTTAGTCCTGGTTCAGTCCTTAGTTAGTCCTGGTTCAGTCCTTTGTTAGTCCTGGTTCAGTCCTTAGTCCTGGTTCAGTCCTTAGTTAGCCCTGGTTCAGTCTTTAGTTAGTCCTGGTTCAGTCTTTAGTTAGTCCTGGTTCAGTCTTTAGTTAGTCCTGGTTCAGTCTTTAGTTAGTCCTGGTTCAGTCCTTAGTTAGTCCTGGTTCAGTCCTTAGTTAGTCCTGGTTCAGTCCTTAGTTAGTCCTGGTTCAGTCCTTAGTTAGTCCCGGTTCAGTCTTTAGTTAGTCCTGGTTCAGTCCTTAGTTAGTCCTGGTTCAGTCTTTAGTTAGTCCTGGTTCAGTCCTTAGTTAGTCCTGGTTCAGTCCTTAGTTAGTCCTGGTTCAGTCCTTAGTTAGTCCCGGTTCAGTCTTTAGTTAGTCCTGGTTCAGTCCTTAGTTAGTCCTGGTTCAGTCCTTAGTTAGTCCTGGTTCAGTCTTTAGTTAGTCCTCGTTCAGTCCTTAGTTAGTCCTTGTTCAGTCCTTAGTCCTGGTTCAGTCCTTAGTTAGTCCTGGTTCAGTCTTTAGTTAGTCCTGGTTCAGTCCTTAGTTAGTCCTGGTTCAGTCCTTAGTTAGTCCTGGTTCAGTCCTTAGTTAGTCCTGGTTCATTCCATAGTTAGTCCTGGTTCAGTCCATAGTTAGTCCTGGTTCAGTCTTTAGTTAGTCCTGGTTCAGTCCATAGTTAGTCCTGGTTCAGTTCTTAGTTAGTCCAGGTTCAGTCCTTAGTTAGTCCTGGTTCAGTCCATGGTTTGTCCTGGTTCAGTCTTTAGTTAGTCCTGGTTCAGTCCATAGTTAGTCCTGGTTCAGTCCTTAGTTAGCCCTGGTTCAGTCCTTAGTTAGTCCAGGTTCAGTCCTTAGTTAGTCCTGGTTCAGTCCATAGTTAGTCCTGGTTCAGTCTTTAGTTAGTCCTGGTTCAGTCCTTAGTTAGTCCTGGTTCAGTCCTTCGTTAGTCCTGGTTCA
Organism: Gobius niger; assembly: GCF_951799975.1. Classification (NCBI taxonomy): domain Eukaryota; kingdom Metazoa; phylum Chordata; class Actinopteri; order Gobiiformes; family Gobiidae; genus Gobius; species Gobius niger. The sequence continues at coordinate 21,238 of NW_027639324.1, read as the reverse complement.
GTCCTTAGTTAGTCCTGGTTCAGTCCTTAATTAGTCCTGGTTCAGTCCTTAGTTAGTCCTGGTTCAGTCCTTAATTAGTCCTGGTTCAGTCCTTAGTTAGCCCTGGTTCAGTCCTTAGTTAGTCCTGGTTCATTCCTTAGTTAGTCCTGGTTCAGTCCTTAGTTAGTCCTGGTTCAGTCCTTAGTTAGTCCTGGTTCAGTCTTTAGTTAGCCCTGGTTCAGTCCTTAGTTAGTCCAGGTTCAGTCCTTAGTTAGTCCTGGTTCAGTCCATAGTTAGTCCTGGTTCAGTCCTTAGTTAGTCCTGGTTCAGTCTTTAGTTAGTCCTGGTTCAGTCCATAGTTAGTCCTGGTTCAGTCTTTAGTTAGTCCTGGTTCAGTCCTTAGTTAGTCCCGGTTCAGTCTTTAGTTAGTCCTGGTTCAGTCCTTAGTTAGTCCTGGTTCAGTCCATAGTTAGTCCTGGTTCAGTCTTTAGTTAGTCCTGGTTCAGTCCATAGTTAGTCCTGGTTCAGTCTTTAGTTAGTCCTGGTTCAGTCCTTAGTTAGTCCCGGTTCAGTCTTTAGTTAGTCCCGGTTCAGTCTTTAGTTAGTCCTGGTTCAGTCCTTCGTTAGTCCTGGTTCAGTCCTTAGTTAGTCCTGGTTCAGTCTTTAGTTAGCCCTGGTTCAGTCCCTAGTTAGTCCTGGTTCAGTCCTTAGTTAGTCCTGGTTCAGTCCTTAGTTAGTCCTGGTTCAGTCCTTAGTTAGTCCCGGTTCAGTCTTTAGTTAGTCCCGGTTCAGTCCTTAGTTAGTCCTGGTTCAGTCCTTAGTTAGTCCTGGTTCAGTCTTTAGTTAGTCCTCGTTCAGTCCTTAGTTAGTCCTGGTTCAGTCCTTTGTTAGTCCTGGTTCAGTCCTTAGTTTGTCCTGGTTCAGTCTTTAGTTAGTCCTTGTTCAGTCTTTAGTTAGTCCTGGTTCAGTCTTTAGTTAGTCCTGGTTCAGTCCTTAGTTAGCCCTGGTTCAGTCTTTAGTTAGTCCTGGTTCAGTCCTTAGTTAGTCCTGGTTCAGTCTTTAGTTAGTCCTGGTTCAGTCCTTAGTTAGTCCTGGTTCAGTCCTTAGTTAGTCCTGGTTCAGTCTTTAGTTAGTCCTGGTTCAGTCCTTAGTTAGTCCTGGTTCAGTCCTTAGTTAGTCCTGGTTCAGCCCTTAGTTAGTCCTGGTTCAGTCTTTAGTTAGTCCTGGTTCAGTCCTTAGTTAGTCCTGGTTCAGTCCTTAGTTAGTCCTGGTTCAGTCCTTAGTTAGTCCTGGTTCAGTCCTTAGTTAGTCCTGGTTCAGTCTTTAGTTAGTCCTGGTTCAGTCCTTAGTTAGTCCTGGTTCAGTCCTTAGTTAGTCCTGGTTCAGTCCTTAGTTAGTCCTGGTTCAGTCTTTAGTTAGTCCTGGTTCAGTCCTTAGTTAGTCCTGGTTCAGTCCTTTGTTAGTCCTGATTCAGTCCTTAGTTAGTCCTGGTTCAGTCTTTAGTTAGTCCTGGTTCAGTCCTTAGTTAGTCCTGGTTCAGTCCTTAGTTAGTCCTGGTTCAGTCCTTAGTTAGTCCTGGTTCAGTCTTTAGTTAGTCCTGGTTCAGTCCTTAGTTAGTCCTGGTTCAGTCCTTAGTTAGTCCTGGTTCAGTCTTTAGTTAGTCCTGGTTCAGTCCTTAGTTAGTCCTGGTTCAGTCCTTAGTTAGTCCTGGTTCAGTCCTTAGTTAGTCCTGGTTCAGTCCTTAGTTAGTCCTGGTTCAGTCTTTAGTTAGTCCTGGTTCAGTCCTTAGTTAGTCCTGGTTCAGTCCTTTGTTAGTCCTGATTCAGTCCTTAGTTAGTCCTGGTTCAGTCTTTAGTTAGTCCTGGTTCAGTCCTTAGTTAGTCCTGGTTCAGTCCTTAGTTAGTCCTGGTTCAGTCTTTAGTTAGTCCTGGTTCAGTCTTTAGTTAGTTCTGGTTCAGTCCTTAGTTAGTGCTGGTTCAGTCCTTAGTTAGTCCTGGTTCAGTCCTTAGTTAGTCCTGGTTCAGTCCTTAGTTAGTCCTGGTTCAGTCTTTAGTTAGTCCTGGTTCAGTCTTTAGTTAGTCCTGGTTCAGTCCTTAGTTAGTCCTGGTTCAGTCCTTTGTTAGTCCTGGTTCAGTCCTTAGTTAGTCCTGGTTCAGTCCTTAGTTAGTCCTGGTTCAGTCCTTTGTTAGTCCTGGTTCAGTCCTTAGTTAGTCCTGATTCAGTCCTTTGTTAGTCCTGGTTCAGTCCTTAGTTAGTCCTGGTTCAGTCCTTAGTTAGTCCTGGTTCAGTCCTTAGTTAGTCATGGTTCAGTCCTTAGTTAGTCCTGGTTCAGTCCTTAGTTAGTGCTGGTTCAGTCCTTAGTTAGTCCTGGTTCAGTCCTTAGTTAGTCCTGGTTCAGTCCTTAGTTAGTCCTGGTTCAGTCCTTAGTTAGCCCTGGTTCAGTCTTTAGTTAGCCCTGGTTCAGTCCTTAGTTAGTCCTGGTTCAGTCCTTAGTTAGTCCTGGTTCAGTCCTTAGTTAGTCCTGGTTCAGTCTTTAGTTAGCCCTGGTTCAGTCTTTAGTTAGCCCTGGTTCAGTCCTTAGTTAGTCCTGGTTCAGTCCTTAGTTAGTCCTGGTTCAGTCCTTAGTTAGTCCTGGTTCAGTCCTTAGTTAGTCCTGGTTCAGTCTTTAGTTGGTCCTGGTTCAGTCCTTAGTTAGTCCTGGTTCAGTCTTTAGTTAGTCCTGGTTCAGTCCTTAGTTAGTCCTGGTTCAGTCCTTAGTTAGTCCTGGTTCAGTCCTTAGTTAGTCCTGGTTCAGTCCTTAGTTAGTCCTGGTTCAGTCCTTAGTTAGTCCTGGTTCAGTCCTTAGTTAGTCCTGGTTCAGTCCTTAGTTAGTCCTGGTTCAGTCTTTAGTTAGTCCTGGTTCAGTCCTTATTTAGTCCTGGTTCAGTCCTTAGTTAGTCCTGGTTCAGTCTTTAGTTAGTCCTGGTTCAGTCTTTAGTTAGTCCTGGTTCAGTCTTTAGTTAGTCCTGGTTCAGTCCTTAGTTAGTCCAGGTTCAGTCTTTAGTTAGTCCTGGTTCAGTCCTTAGTTAGTCCTGGTTCAGTCTTTAGTTAGTCCTGGTTCAGTCCTTAGTTAGCCCTGGTTCAGTCTTTGGTTAGTCCTGGTTCAGTCTTTAGTTAGTCCTGGTTCAGTCCTTAGTTAGTCCTGGTTCAGTCTTTAGTTAGTCCTGGTTCAGTCCTTAGTTAGTCCTGGTTCAGTCCTTAGTTAGCCCTGGTTCAGTCCTTAGTTAGTCCTGGTTCAGTCCTTAGTTAGTCCTGGTTCAGTCCTTAGTTAGTCCTGGTTCAGTCCTTAGTTAGTCCTGGTTCAGTCCTTAGTTAGTCCTGGTTCAGTCTTTAGTTAGTCCTGGTTCAGTCCTTAGTTAGTCCTGGTTCAGTCCTTAGTTAGTCCTGGTTCAGTCTTTAGTTAGTCCTGGTTCAGTCTTTAGTTAGTCCTGGTTCAGTCCTTAGTTAGTCCTGGTTCAGTCTTTAGTTAGCCCTGGTTCAGTCTTTGGTTAGTCCTGGTTCAGTCTTTAGTTAGTCCTGGTTCAGTCCTTAGTTAGTCCTGGTTCAGTCTTTAGTTAGTCCTGGTTCAGTCTTTAGTTAGTCCTGGTTCAGTCTTTAGTTAGTCCTGGTTCAGTCTTTAGTTAGTCCTGGTTCAGTCTTTAGTTAGTCCTGGTTCAGTCCTTAGTTAGTCCTGGTTCAGTCTTTAGTTAGTCCTGGTTCAGTCCTTAGTTAGTCCTGGTTCAGTCTTTAGTTAGTCCTGGTTCAGTCCTTAGTTAGTCCTGGTTCAGTCCTTAGTTAGCCCTGGTTCAGTCTTTAGTTAGTCCTGGTTCAGTCTTTAGTTAGTCCTGGTTCAGTCTTTAGTTAGTCCTGGTTCAGTCTTTAGTTAGTCCTGGTTCAGTCCTTAGTTAGTCCCGGTTCAGTCCTTAGTTAGTCCCGGTTCAGTCCTTAGTTAGTCCTGGTTCAGTCCTTAGTTAGTCCTGGTTCAGTCTTTAGTTAGTCCTGGTTCAGTCCTTAGTTAGTCCTGGTTCAGTCCTTAGTTAGTCCTGGTTCAGTCCTTAGTTAGTCCTGGTTCAGTCCTTAGTTAGTCCTGGTTCAGTCCTTAGTTAGTCCTGGTTCAGTCTTTAGTTAGTCCTGGTTCAGTCCTTAGTTAGTCCTGGTTCAGTCCTTAGTTAGTCCTGGTTCAGTCCTTAGTTAGTCCTGGTTCAGTCCTTAGTTAGTCCTGGTTCAGTCTTTAGTTAGTCCTGGTTCAGTCCTTAGTTAGTCCTGGTTCAGTCCTTAGTTAGTCCTGGTTCAGTCTTTAGTTAGTCCTGGTTCAGTCTTTAGTTAGTCCTGGTTCAGTCCTTAGTTAGTCCTGGTTCAGTCCTTAGTTAGTCCTGGTTCAGTCCTTAGTTAGTCCTGGTTCAGTCCTTAGTTAGTCCTGGTTCAGTCTTTAGTTAGTCCTGGTTCAGTCTTTAGTTAGCCCTGGTTCAGTCTTTGGTTAGTCCTGGTTCAGTCTTTAGTTAGTCCTGGTTCAGTCCTTAGTTAGTCCTGGTTCAGTCCTTAGTTAGTCCTGGTTCAGTCTTTAGTTAGTCCTGGTTCAGTCCTTAGTTAGTCCTGGTTCAGTCCTTAGTTAGCCCTGGTTCAGTCTTTAGTTAGTCCTGGTTCAGTCTTTAGTTAGTCCTGGTTCAGTCCTTAGTTAGTCCTGGTTCAGTCCTTAGTTAGTCCTGGTTCAGTCCTTAGTTAGTCCTGGTTCAGTCCTTAGTTAGTCCTGGTTCAGTCTTTAGTTAGTCCTGGTTCAGTCTTTAGTTAGTCCTGGTTCAGTTTTTAGTTAGTCCTGGTTCAGTCCTTAGTTAGTCCTGGTTCAGTCCTTAGTTAGTCCTGGTTCAGTCTTTAGTTAGTCCTGGTTCAGTCTTTAGTTAGTCCTGGTTCAGTCCTTAGTTAGTCCTGGTTCAGTCTTTAGTTAGCCCTGGTTCAGTCTTTGGTTAGTCCTGGTTCAGTCTTTAGTTAGTCCTGGTTCAGTCCTTAGTTAGTCCTGGTTCAGTCTTTAGTTAGTCCTGGTTCAGTCCTTAGTTAGTCCTGGTTCAGTCCTTAGTTAGCCCTGGTTCAGTCTTTAGTTAGTCCTGGTTCAGTCTTTAGTTAGTCCTGGTTCAGTCTTTAGTTAGTCCTGGTTCAGTCTTTAGTTAATCCTGGTTCAGTCCTTAGTTAGTCCCGGTTCAGTCCTTAGTTAGTCCCGGTTCAGTCCTTAGTTAGTCCTGGTTCAGTCCTTAGTTAGTCCTGGTTCAGTCTTTAGTTAGTCCTGGTTCAGTCCTTAGTTAGTCCTGGTTCAGTCTTTAGTTAGTCCTGGTTCAGTCTTTAGTAAGTCCTGGTTCAGTCCTTAGTTAGTCCTGGTTCAGTCCTTAGTTAGTCCTGGTTCAGTCTTTAGTTAGTCCTGGTTCAGTCCTTAGTTAGTCCTGGTTCAGTCCTTAGTTAGTCCTGGTTCAGTCCTTAGTTAGTCCTGGTTCAGTCCTTAGTTAGTCCTGGTTCAGTCTTTAGTTAGTCCTGGTTCAGTCCTTAGTTAGTCCTGGTTCAGTCCTTAGTTAGTCCTGGTTCAGTCCTTAGTCAGTCCTGGTTCAGTCCTTAGTTAGTCCTGGTTCAGTCCTTAGTTAGTCCTGGTACAGTCCTTAGTTAGTCCTGGTTCAGTCCTTAGTTAGTCCTGGTTCAGTCCTTTGTTAGTCCTGGTTCAGTCCTTAGTTAGTCCTGGTTCAGTCCTTAGTTAGTCCTGGTTCAGTCCTTAGTTAGTCCTGGTTCAGTCCTTAGTTAGTCCTGGTTCAGTCCTTAGTCAGTCCCGGTTCAGTCCTTAGTTAGTCCTGGTTCAGTCCTTAGTTAGTCCTGGTTCTGTCTTTAGTTAGTCCTGGTTCAGTCTTTAGTTAGTCCTGGTTCAGTCCTTAGTTAGTCCTGGTTCAGTCCTTAGTCAGTCCTGGTTCAGTCCTTAGTTAGTCCTGGTTCAGTCCTTAGTTAGTCCTGGTTCAGTCTTTAGTTAGTCCTGGTTCAGTCTTTAGTTAGTCCTGGTTCAGTCCTTAGTTCGTCCTGGTTCAGTCCTTAGTTAGTCCTGGTTCAGTCTTTAGTTAGTCCTGGTTCAGTGTTTAGTTAGTCCTGGTTCAGTCCTTAGTTCGTCCTGGTTCAGTCCCTAGTTAGTCCTGGTTCAGTCCTTAGTTAGTCCTGGTTCAGTCCTTAGTTAGTCCTGGTTCAGTCCTTAGTTAGTCCTGGTTCAGTCTTTAGTTAGTCCTGGTTCAGTCCTTAGTTAGTCCTGGTTCAGTCCTTAGTTAGTCCTGGTTCAGTCCTTAGTTAGTCCTGGTTCAGTCCTTAGTTAGTCCTGGTTCAGTCCATAGTTAGTCCTGGTTCAGTCCTTAGTTAGTCCTGGTTGTCCTTAGTTAGTCCTGGTTCAGTCCTTAGTTAGTCCTGGTTCAGTCCTTAGTTAGTCCTGGTTCAGTCCTTAGTTAGTCCTGGTTCAGTCCTTAGTTAGTCCTGGTTCAGTGTTTAGTTAGTCCTGGTTCAGTCCTTAGTTCGTCCTGGTTCAGTCCCTAGTTAGTCCTGGTTCAGTCCTTAGTTAGTCCTGGTTCAGTCCTTAGTTAGTCCTGGTTCAGTCCTTTGTTAGTCCTGGTTCAGTCTTTAGTTAGCCCTGGTTCAGTCTTTGGTTAGTCCTGGTTCAGTCTTTAGTTAGTCCTGGTTCAGTCCTTAGTTAGTCCTGGTTCAGTCTTTAGTTAGTCCTGGTTCAGTCCTTAGTTAGCCCTGGTTCAGTCTTTAGTTAGTCCTGGTTCAGTCTTTAGTTAGTCCTGGTTCAGTCTTTAGTTAGTCCTGGTTCAGTCTTTAGTTAGTCCTGGTTCAGTCTTTAGTTAGTCCTGGTTCAGTCCTTAGTTAGTCCCGGTTCAGTCCTTAGTTAGTCCCGGTTCAGTCCTTAGTTAGTCCCGGTTCAGTCCTTAGTTAGTCCTGGTTCAGTCCTTAGTTAGTTCTGGTTCAGTACTTAGTTAGTCCTGGTTCAGTCTTTAGCTAGTCCTGGTTCAGTCTTTAGTTAGTCCTGGTTCAGTCCTTAGTTAGTCCTGGTTCAGTCCTTAGTTAGTCCTGGTTCAGTCCTTAGTTAGTCCTGGTTCAGTCCTTAGTTAGTCCTGGTTCAGTCCTTAGTTAGTCCTGGTTCAGTCTTTAGTTAGTCCTGGTTCAGTCCTTAGTTAGTCCTGGTTCAGTCCTTAGTTAGCCCTGGTTCAGTCTTTAGTTAGTCCTGGTTCAGTCCTTAGTTAGTCCTGGTTCAGTCCTTAGTTAGCCCTGGTTCAGTCCTTAGTTAGTCCTGGTTCAGTCCTTAGTTAGTCCTGGTACAGTCCTTAGTTAGTCCTGGTTCAGTCCTTAGTTAGTCCTGGTTCAGTCTTTAGTTAGTCCTGGTTCAGTCTTTAGTTAGTCCTGGTTCAGTCCTTAGTTAGTCCTGGTTCAGTCCTTAGTTAGTCCTGGTTCAGTCCTTAGTTAGTCCTGGTTAAGTCCTTAATTAGTCCTGGTTCAGTCCTTAGTTAGTCCTGGTTCAGTCCTTAGTTAGTCCTGGTTCAGTCTTTGGTTAGTCCTGGTTCAGTCTTTAGTTAGTCCTGGTTCAGTCCTTAGTTAGTCCTGGTTCAGTCCTTAGTTAGTCCAGGTTCAGTCCTTAGTTAGTCCTGGTTCTGTCCTTAGTTAGTCCTGGTTCAGTCTTTAGTTAGTCCTGGTTCAGTCCTTAGTTAGTCCTGGTTCTGTCCTTAGTTAGTCCTGGTTCAGTCCATAGTTAGTCCTGGTTCAGTCCTTAGTTAGTCCTGGTTCAGTCTTTAGTTAGTCCTGGTTCAGTCCTTAGTTAGTCCTGGTTCAGTCTTTAGTTAGTCCTGGTTCAGTCCTTAGTTAGTCCTGGTTCTGTCCTTAGTTAGTCCTGGTTCAGTCCTTAGTTAGTCCTGGTTCAGTCCTTAGTTAGTCCAGGTTCAGTCCTTAGTTAGTCCTGGTTCAGTCCATAGTTAGTCCTGGTTCAGTCCTTAGTTAGTCCTGGTTCAGTCCTTAGTTAGTCCCGGTTCAGTCTTTAGTTAGTCCTGGTTCAGTCCTTAGTTAGTCCTGGTTCAGTCCTTAGTTAGTCCTGGTTCAGTCCTTAGTTAGTCCTGGTTCAGTCCTTAGTTAGTCCTGGTTAAGTCCTTAATTAGTCCTGGTTCAGTCCTTAGTTAGTCCTGGTTCAGTCCTTAGTTAGTCCTGGTTCAGTCTTTGGTTAGTCCTGGTTCAGTCTTTAGTTAGTCCTGGTTCAGTCCTTAGTTAGTCCTGGTTCAGTCTTTAGTTAGTCCTGGTTCAGTCCTTAGTTAGTCCTGGTTCAGTCTTTAGTTAGTCCTGGTTCAGTCCTTAGTTAGTCCTGGTTCAGTCCTTAGTTAGCCCTGGTTAAGTCCTTAATTAGTCCTGGTTCAGTCCTTAGTTAGTCCTGGTTCAGTCCTTAGTTAGTCCTGGTTCAGTCTTTGGTTAGTCCTGGTTCAGTCTTTAGTTAGTCCTGGTTCAGTCCTTAGTTAGTCCTGGTTCAGTCCTTAGTTAGTCCTGGTTCAGTCTTTAGTTAGTCCTGGTTCAGTCCTTAGTTAGTCCTGGTTCAGTCCTTAGTTAGTCCTGGTTCAGTCCTTAGTTAGTCCTGGTTCAGTCCTTAGTTAGTCCTGGTTCAGTCTTTAGTTAGTCCTGGTTCAGTCCTTAGTTAGTCCTGGTTCAGTCCTTAGTTAGTCCTGGTTCAGTCCTTAGTTAGTCCTGGTTCAGTCCTTAGTTAGTCCTGGTTCAGTCTTTAGTTAGTCCTGGTTCAGTCCTTAGTTAGTCCTGGTTCAGTCCTTAGTTAGTCCTGGTTCAGTCTTTAGTTAGTCCTGGTTCAGTCTTTAGTTAGTCCTGGTTCAGTCCTTAGTTAGTCCTGGTTCAGTCCTTAGTTAGTCCTGGTTCAGTCCTTAGTTAGTCCTGGTTCAGTCCTTAGTTAGTCCTGGTTCAGTCTTTAGTTAGTCCTGGTTCAGTCTTTAGTTTGCCCTGGTTCAGTCTTTGGTTAGTCCTGGTTCAGTCTTTAGTTAGTCCTGGTTCAGTCCTTAGTTAGTCCTGGTTCAGTCTTTAGTTAGTCCTGGTTCAGTCCTTAGTTAGTCCTGGTTCAGTCCTTAGTTAGCCCTGGTTCAGTCTTTAGTTAGTCCTGGTTCAGTCTTTAGTTAGTCCTGGTTCAGTCCTTAGTTAGTCCTGGTTCAGTCCTTAGTTAGTCCTGGTTCAGTCCTTAGTTAGTCCTGGTTCAGTCCTTAGTTAGTCCTGGTTCAGTCTTTAGTTAGTCCTGGTTCAGTCCTTAGTTAGTCCTGGTTCAGTCCTTAGTTAGTCCTGGTTCAGTCTTTAGTTAGTCCTGGTTCAGTCTTTAGTTAGTCCTGGTTCAGTCCTTAGTTAGTCCTGGTTCAGTCTTTAGTTAGCCCTGGTTCAGTCTTTGGTTAGTCCTGGTTCAGTCTTTAGTTAGTCCTGGTTCAGTCCTTAGTTAGTCCTGGTTCAGTCTTTAGTTAGTCCTGGTTCAGTCCTTAGTTAGTCCTGGTTCAGTCCTTAGTTAGCCCTGGTTCAGTCTTTAGTTAGTCCTGGTTCAGTCTTTAGTTAGTCCTGGTTCAGTCTTTAGTTAGTCCTGGTTCAGTCTTTAGTTAATCCTGGTTCAGTCCTTAGTTAGTCCCGGTTCAGTCCTTAGTTAGTCCCGGTTCAGTCCTTAGTTAGTCCTGGTTCAGTCCTTAGTTAGTCCTGGTTCAGTCTTTAGTTAGTCCTGGTTCAGTCCTTAGTTAGTCCTGGTTCAGTCCTTAGTTAGTCCTGGTTCAGTCCTTAGTTAGTCCTGGTTCAGTCCTTAGTTAGTCCTGGTTCAGTCCTTAGTTAGTCCTGGTTCAGTCCTTAGTTAGTCCTGGTTCAGTCCTTAGTTAGTCCTGGTTCAGTCTTTAGTTAGTCCTGGTTCAGTCCTTAGTTAGTCCTGGTTCAGTCCTTAGTTAGTCCTGGTTCAGTCCTTAGTTAGTCCTGGTTCAGTCCTTATTTAGTCCTGGTTCAGTCCTTAGTTAGTCCTGGTTCAGTCTTTAGTTAGTCCTGGTTCAGTCCTTAGTTAGTCCTGGTTCTGTCCTTAGTTAGTCCTGGTTCAGTCCTTAGTTAGCCCTGGTTCAGTCCTTAGTTAGCCCTGGTTCAGTCCTTAGTTAGTCCTGGTTCAGTCCTTAGTTAGTCCTGGTTCAGTCCTTAGTTAGTCCTGGTTGTCCTTAGTTAGTCCTGGTTCAGTCCTTAGTTAGCCCTGGTTCAGTCCTTAGTTCGTCCTGGTTCAGTCTTTAGTTAGTCCTGGTTCAGTCCTTAGTTAGTCCTGGTTCAGTCTTTAGTTAGTCCCGGTTCAGTCCTTAGTTAGTCCTGGTTCAGTCTTTAGTTAGTCCTGGTTCAGTCTTTAGTTAGTCCCGGTTCAGTCCTTAGTTAGTCCTGGTTCAGTCCTTAGTTAGTCCTGGTTCAGTCCTTAGTTAGCCCTGGTTCAGTCCTTAGTTAGTCCTGGTTCAGTCCTTAGTTAGTCCTGGTTCAGTCTTTAGTTAGTCCTGGTTCAGTCTTTAGTTAGTCCTGGTTCAGTCCTTAGTTAGTCCTGGTTCTGTCCTTAGTTAGTCCTGGTTCAGTCCTTAGTTAGTCCTGGTTCAGTCCTTAGTTAGTCCTGGTTCAGTCTTTAGTTAGTCCTGGTTCAGTCCTTAGTTAGTCCTGGTTCAGTCTTTAGTTAGTCCTGGTTCAGTCCTTAGTTAGTCCTGGTTCAGTCTTTAGTTAGTCCTGGTTCAGTCTTTAGTTAGTCCTGGTTCAGTCTTTAGTTAGTCATGGTTCAGTCTTTAGTTAGTCCTGGTTCAGTCCTTAGTTAGTCCTGGTTCAGTCCTTAGTTAGTCCTGGTTCAGTCCTTAGTTAGTCCTGGTTCAGTCTTTAGTTAGTCCTGGTTCAGTCCTTAGTTAGTCCTGGTTCAGTCTTTAGTTAGTCCTGGTTCAGTCCTTAGTTAGTCCTGGTTCAGTCTTTAGTTAGTCCTGGTTCAGTCTTTAGTTAGTCCTGGTTCAGTCTTTAGTTAGTCATGGTTCAGTCTTTAGTTAGTCCTGGTTCAGTCCTTAGTTAGTCCTGGTTCAGTCCTTAGTTAGTCCTGGTTCAGTCCTTAGTTCGTCCTGGTTCAGTCCTTAGTTAGTCCTGGTTCAGTCCTTAGTTAGTCCTGGTTCAGTCTTTAGTTAGTCCTGGTTCAGTCCTTAGTTAGTCCTGGTTCAGTCTTTAGTTAGTCCTGGTTCAGTCCTTAGTTAGTCCTGGTTCAGTCCTTAGTTAGTCCTGGTTCAGTCCTTAGTTAGTCCTGGTTCAGTCATTAGTTAGCCCTGGTTCAGTCCTTAGTTAGTCCTGGTTGTCCTTAGTTAGTCCTGGTTCAGTCCTTAGTTAGCCCTGGTTCAGTCCTTAGTTCGTCCTGGTTTAGTCCCTAGTTAGTCCTGGTTCAGTCTTTAGTTAGTCCTGGTTCAGTCTTTAGTTAGTCCTGGTTCAGTCCTTAGTTAGTCCTGGTTCAGTCTTTAGTTAGTCCTGGTTCAGTCCTTAGTTCGTCCTGGTTCAGTCCCTAGTTAGTCCTGGTTCAGTCCTTAGTTAGCCCTGGTTCAGTCCTTAGTTAGTCCTGGTTCAGTCCTTAGTTAGTCCTGGTTCAGTCCTTAGTTAGTCCTGGTTCAGTCCTTAGTTAGTCCTGGTTCAGTCCTTAGTTAGTCCTGGTTCAGTCCTTAGTTAGTCCTGGTTCAGTCCTTAGTTAGTCCTGGTTCAGTCCTTAGTTAGCCCTGGTTCAGTCCTTAGTTAGTCCTGGTTCAGTCCTTAGTTAGTCCTGGTTAGTCCTTAGTTAGTCCTGGTTCAGTCCTTAGTTAGTCCTGGTTCAGTCCTTAGTTAGTCCTGGTTCAGTCCTTAGTTAGTCCTGGTTCAGTCCTTAGTTAGTCCTGGTTCAGTCCTTAGTTAGTCCTGGTTCAGTCTTTAGTTAGTCCTGGTTCAGTCTTTAGTAAGTCCTGGTTCAGTCCTTAGTTAGTCCTGGTTCAGTCCTTAGTTAGTCCTGGTTCAGTCTTTAGTTAGTCCTGGTTCAGTCCTTAGTTAGTCCTGGTTCAGTCCTTAGTTAGTCCTGGTTCAGTCCTTAGTTAGTCCTGGTTCAGTCCTTAGTTAGTCCTGGTTCAGTCTTTAGTTAGTCCTGGTTCAGTCCTTAGTTAGTCCTGGTTCAGTCCTTAGTTAGTCCTTGTTAAGTCCTTAGTCAGTCCTGGTTCAGTCCTTAGTTAGCCCTGGTTCAGTCCTTAGTTAGTCCTGGTTCAGTCCTTAGTTAGTCCTGGTACAGTCCTTAGTTAGTCCTGGTTCAGTCCTTAGTTAGTCCTGGTTCAGTCCTTTGTTAGTCCTGGTTCAGTCCTTAGTTAGTCCTGGTTCAGTCCTTAGTTAGTCCTGGTTCAGTCCTTAGTTAGTCCTGGTTCAGTCCTTAGTTAGTCCTGGTTCAGTCCTTAGTCAGTCCCGGTTCAGTCCTTAGTTAGTCCTGGTTCAGTCCTTAGTTAGTCCTGGTTCAGTCTTTAGTTAGTCCTGGTTCAGTCTTTAGTTAGTCCTGGTTCAGTCCTTAGTTAGTCCTGGTTCAGTCCTTAGTCAGTCCTGGTTCAGTCCTTAGTTAGTCCTGGTTCAGTCCTTAGTTAGTCCTGGTTCAGTCTTTAGTTAGTCCTGGTTCAGTCTTTAGTTAGTCCTGGTTCAGTCCTTAGTTCGTCCTGGTTCAGTCCTTAGTTAGTCCTGGTTCAGTCTTTAGTTAGTCCTGGTTCAGTGTTTAGTTAGTCCTGGTTCAGTCCTTAGTTCGTCCTGGTTCAGTCCCTAGTTAGTCCTGGTTCAGTCCTTAGTTAGTCCTGGTTCAGTCCTTAGTTAGTCCTGGTTCAGTCCTTAGTTAGTCCTGGTTCAGTCTTTAGTTAGTCCTGGTTCAGTCCTTAGTTAGTCCTGGTTCAGTCCTTAGTTAGTCCTGGTTCAGTCCTTAGTTAGTCCTGGTTCAGTCCTTAGTTAGTCCTGGTTCAGTCCATAGTTAGTCCTGGTTCAGTCCTTAGTTAGTCCTGGTTCAGTCCTTAGTTAGTCCTGGTTGTCCTTAGTTAGTCCTGGTTCAGTCCTTAGTTAGTCCTGGTTCAGTCCTTAGTTAGTCCTGGTTCAGTCCTTAGTTAGTCCTGGTTCAGTCCTTAGTTAGTCCTGGTTCAGTGTTTAGTTAGTCCTGGTTCAGTCCTTAGTTCGTCCTGGTTCAGTCCCTAGTTAGTCCTGGTTCAGTCCTTAGTTAGTCCTGGTTCAGTCCTTAGTTAGTCCTGGTTCAGTCCTTTGTTAGTCCTGGTTCAGCCTTTGGTTAGTCCTGGTTCAGTCTTTAGTTAGTCCTGGTTCAGTCCTTAGTTAGTCCTGGTTCAGTCCTTAGTTAGCCCTGGTTCAGTCTTTAGTTAGTCCTGGTTCAGTCTTTAGTTAGTCCTGGTTCAGTCTTTAGTTAGTCCTGGTTCAGTCTTTAGTTAGTCCTGGTTCAGTCTTTAGTTAGTCCTGGTTCAGTCTTTAGTTAGTCCTGGTTCAGTCCTTAGTTAGTCCCGGTTCAGTCCTTAGTTAGTCCCGGTTCAGTCCTTAGTTAGTCCCGGTTCAGTCCTTAGTTAGTCCTGGTTCAGTCCTTAGTTAGTCCTGGTTCAGTCCTTAGTTAGTTCTGGTTCAGTCCTTAGTTAGTCCTGGTTCAGTCTTTAGTTAGTCCTGGTTCAGTCTTTAGTTAATCCTGGTTCAGTCCTTAGTTAGTCCTGGTTCAGTGTTTAGTTAGTCCTGGTTCAGTCCTTAGTTAGTCCTGGTTCAGTCCTTAGTTAGTCCTGGTTCAGTCCTTAGTTAGTCCTGGTTCAGTCCTTAGTTAGTCCTGGTTCAGTCTTTAGTTAGTCCTGGTTCAGTCCTTAGTTAGTCCTGGTTCAGTCCTTAGTTAGTCCTGGTTCAGTCCTTAGTTAGTCCTGGTTCAGTCCTTAGTTAGTCCTGGTTCAGTCCTTAGTTAGTCCTGGTTCAGTCTTTAGTTAGTCCTGGTTCAGTCCTTAGTTAGTCCTGGTTCTGTCCTTAGTTAGTCCTGGTTCAGTCCTTAGTTAGCCCTGGTTCAGTCCTTAGTTAGCCCTGGTTCAGTCCTTAGTTAGTCCTGGTTCAGTCCTTAGTTCGTCCTGGTTCAGTCCTTAGTTAGTCCTGGTTCAGTCCTTAGTTAGTCCTGGTTCAGTCTTTAGTTAGTCCTGGTTCAGTCCTTAGTTAGTCCTGGTTCAGTCCTTAGTTAGTCCTGGTTCAGTCCTTAGTTAGTCCTGGTTCAGTCCTTAGTTAGTCCTGGTTCAGTCTTTAGTTAGTCCTGGTTCAGTCCTTAGTTAGTCCTGGTTCAGTCCCTAGTTAGTCCTGGTTCAGTCCTTAGTTAGTCCTGGTTCAGTCCTTAGTTAGTCCTGGTTCAGTCCTTAGTTAGTCCTGGTTCAGTCCTTAATTAGTCCTGGTTCAGTCCTTAGTTAGTCCTGGTTCAGTCCTTAGTTAGTCCTGGTTCAGTCTTTAGTTAGTCCTGGTTCAGTCCTTAGTTAGTCCTGGTTCAGTCCTTAGTTAGTCCTGGTTCAGTCCTTAGTTAGTCCTGGTTCAGTCCTTAGTTAGCCCTGGTTCAGTCCTTAGTTAGTCCTGGTTGTCCTTAGTTAGTCCTGGTTCAGTCCTTAGTTAGCCCTGGTTCAGTCCTTAGTTCGTCCTGGTTCAGTCCCTAGTTAGTCCTGGTTCAGTCCTTAATTAGTCCTGGTTCAGTCTTTAGTTAGTCCTGGTTCAGTCCTTAGTTCGTCCTGGTTCAGTCCCTAGTTAGTCCTGGTTCAGTCCTTAGTTAGCCCTGGTTCAGTCCTTAGTTAGTCCTGGTTCAGTCCTTAGTTAGTCCTGGTTCAGTCCTTAGTTAGTCCTGGTTCAGTCCTTAGTTAGCCCTGGTTCAGTCCTTAGTTAGTCCTGGTTCAGTCTTTAGTCAGTCCCGGTTCAGTCCTTAGTTAGTCCTGGTTCAGTCCTTAGTTAGTCCTGGTTCAGTCTTTAGTTAGTCCTGGTTCAGTCTTTAGTTAGTCCTGGTTCAGTCCTTAGTTAGTCCTGGTTCAGTCCTTAGTCAGTCCTGGTTCAGTCCTTAGTTAGTCCTGGTTCAGTCCTTAGTTAGTCCTGGTTCAGTCTTTAGTTAGTCCTGGTTCAGTCTTTAGTTAGTCCTGGTTCAGTCCTTAGTTCGTCCTGGTTCAGTCCTTAGTTAGTCCTGGTTCAGTCTTTAGTTAGTCCTGGTTCAGTGTTTAGTTAGTCCTGGTTCAGTCCTTAGTTCGTCCTGGTTCAGTCCCTAGTTAGTCCTGGTTCAGTCCTTAGTTAGTCCTGGTTCAGTCCTTAGTTAGTCCTGGTTCAGTCCTTAGTTAGTCCTGGTTCAGTCTTTAGTTAGTCCTGGTTCAGTCCTTAGTTAGTCCTGGTTCAGTCCTTAGTTAGTCCTGGTTCAGTCCTTAGTTAGTCCTGGTTCAGTCCTTAGTTAGTCCTGGTTCAGTCCATAGTTAGTCCTGGTTCAGTCCTTAGTTAGTCCTGGTTCAGTCCTTAGTTAGTCCTGGTTGTCCTTAGTTAGTCCTGGTTCAGTCCTTAGTTAGTCCTGGTTCAGTCCTTAGTTAGTCCTGGTTCAGTCCTTAGTTAGTCCTGGTTCAGTGTTTAGTTAGTCCTGGTTCAGTCCTTAGTTCGTCCTGGTTCAGTCCCTAGTTAGTCCTGGTTCAGTCCTTAGTTAGTCCTGGTTCAGTCCTTAGTTAGTCCTGGTTCAGTCCTTTGTTAGTCCTGGTTCAGCCTTTGGTTAGTCCTGGTTCAGTCTTTAGTTAGTCCTGGTTCAGTCCTTAGTTAGTCCTGGTTCAGTCCTTAGTTAGCCCTGGTTCAGTCTTTAGTTAGTCCTGGTTCAGTCTTTAGTTAGTCCTGGTTCAGTCTTTAGTTAGTCCTGGTTCAGTCTTTAGTTAGTCCTGGTTCAGTCTTTAGTTAGTCCTGGTTCAGTCTTTAGTTAGTCCTGGTTCAGTCCTTAGTTAGTCCCGGTTCAGTCCTTAGTTAGTCCCGGTTCAGTCCTTAGTTAGTCCCGGTTCAGTCCTTAGTTAGTCCCGGTTCAGTCCTTAGTTAGTCCTGGTTCAGTCCTTAGTTAGTTCTGGTTCAGTCCTTAGTTAGTCCTGGTTCAGTCTTTAGTTAGTCCTGGTTCAGTCTTTAGTTAATCCTGGTTCAGTCCTTAGTTAGTCCTGGTTCAGTGTTTAGTTAGTCCTGGTTCAGTCCTTAGTTAGTCCTGGTTCAGTCCTTAGTTAGTCCTGGTTCAGTCCTTAGTTAGTCCTGGTTCAGTCCTTAGTTAGTCCTGGTTCAGTCTTTAGTTAGTCCTGGTTCAGTCCTTAGTTAGTCCTGGTTCAGTCCTTAGTTAGTCCTGGTTCAGTCCTTAGTTAGTCCTGGTTCAGTCCTTAGTTAGTCCTGGTTCAGTCCTTAGTTAGTCCTGGTTCAGTCTTTAGTTAGTCCTGGTTCAGTCCTTAGTTAGTCCTGGTTCTGTCCTTAGTTAGTCCTGGTTCAGTCCTTAGTTAGCCCTGGTTCAGTCCTTAGTTAGCCCTGGTTCAGTCCTTAGTTAGTCCTGGTTCAGTCCTTAGTTAGTCCTGGTTCAGTCCTTAGTTAGTCCTGGTTGTCCTTAGTTAGTCCTGGTTCAGTCCTTAGTTAGCCCTGGTTCAGTCCTTAGTTCGTCCTGGTTCAGTCCTTAGTTATTCCTGGTTCAGTCCTTAGTTAGTCCTGGTTCAGTCTTTAGTTAGTCCTGGTTCAGTCCTTAGTTAGTCCTGGTTCAGTCCTTAGTTAGTCCTGGTTCAGTCTTTAGTTAGTCCTGGTTCAGTCTTTAGTTAGTCCTGGTTCAGTCCTTAGTTAGTCCTGGTTCAGTCCTTAGTTAGTCCTGGTTCAGTCCTTAGTTCGTCCTGGTTCAGTCCTTAGTTAGTCCTGGTTCAGTCCTTAGTTAGTCCTGGTTCAGTCTTTAGTTAGTCCTGGTTCAGTCCTTAGTTAGTCCTGGTTCAGTCCTTAGTTAGTCCTGGTTCAGTCCTTAGTTAGTCCTGGTTCAGTCCTTAGTTAGTCCTGGTTCAGTCTTTAGTTAGTCCTGGTTCAGTCCTTAGTTAGTCCTGGTTCAGTCCCTAGTTAGTCCTGGTTCAGTCCTTAGTTAGTCCTGGTTCAGTCCTTAGTTAGTCCTGGTTCAGTCCTTAGTTAGTCCTGGTTCAGTCCTTAATTAGTCCTGGTTCAGTCCTTAGTTAGTCCTGGTTCAGTCCTTAGTTAGTCCTGGTTCAGTCTTTAGTTAGTCCTGGTTCAGTCCTTAGTTAGTCCTGGTTCAGTCCTTAGTTAGTCCTGGTTCAGTCCTTAGTTAGTCCTGGTTCAGTCCTTAGTTAGCCCTGGTTCAGTCCTTAGTTAGTCCTGGTTGTCCTTAGTTAGTCCTGGTTCAGTCCTTAGTTAGCCCTGGTTCAGTCCTTAGTTCGTCCTGGTTCAGTCCCTAGTTAGTCCTGGTTCAGTCCTTAATTAGTCCTGGTTCAGTCTTTAGTTAGTCCTGGTTCAGTCCTTAGTTCGTCCTGGTTCAGTCCCTAGTTAGTCCTGGTTCAGTCCTTAGTTAGCCCTGGTTCAGTCCTTAGTTAGTCCTGGTTCAGTCCTTAGTTAGTCCTGGTTCAGTCCTTAGTTAGTCCTGGTTCAGTCCTTAGTTAGCCCTGGTTCAGTCCTTAGTTAGTCCTGGTTCAGTCTTTAGTTAGTCCTGGTTCAGTCCTTAGTTAGTCCTGGTTCAGTCTTTAGTTAGTCCTGGTTCAGTCTTTAGTTAGTCCTGGTTCAGTCCTTAGTTAGTCCTGGTTCAGTCCTTAGTTCGTCCTGGTTCAGTCCCTAGTTAGTCCTGGTTCAGTCCTTAGTTAGCCCTGGTTCAGTCCTTAGTTAGTCCTGGTTCAGTCTTTAGTTAGTCCTGGTTCAGTCTTTAGTTAGTCCTGGTTCAGTCCTTAGTTAGCCCTGGTTCAGTCCTTAGTTAGTCCTGGTTCAGTCTTTAGTTAGCCCTGGTTCAGTCTTTAGTTAGTCCTGGTTCAGTCTTTAGTTAGTCCTGGTTCAGTCTTTAGTTAGTCCTGGTTCAGTCCTTAGTTAGTCCTGGTTCAGTCTTTAGTTAGTCCTGGTTCAGTCTTTAGTTAGCCCTGGTTCAGTCTTTAGTTAGTCCTGGTTCAGTCTTTAGTTAGTCCTGGTTCAGTCCTTAGTTAGTCCTGGTTCAGTCTTTAGTTAGTCCTGGTTCAGTCCTTAGTTAGCCCTGGTTCAGTCTTTAGTTAGTCCTGGTTCAGTCCTTAGTTAGTCCTGGTTCAGTCTTTAGTTAGTCCTGGTTCAGTCTTTAGTTAGCCCTGGTTCAGTCTTTAGTTAGTCCTGGTTCAGTCCATAGTTAGTCCTGGTTCAATCCTTAGTTAGTCCCGGTTCAGTCTTTAGTTAGTCCTGGTTCAGTCTTTAGTTAGTCCTGGTTCAGTCTTTAGTTAGTCCTGGTTCAGTCCTTAGTTAGTCCTGGTTCAGTCTTTATTTAGTCCTGGTTCAGTCCTTAGTTAGTCCTGGTTCAGTCCTTAGTTAGTCCTGGTTCAGTCCTTAGTTAGCCCTGGTTCAGTCCTTAGTTAGTCCTGGTTCAGTCCTTAGTTAGCCCTGGTTCAGTCCTTAGTTAGTCCTGGTTCAGTCCTTAGTTAGTCCTGGTTCAGTCCTTAGTTAGTCCTGGTTCAGTCCTTAGTTAGCCCTGGTTCAGTCCTTAGTTAGTCCTGGTTCAGTCTTTAGTTAGTCCTGGTTCAGTCCTTAGTTAGTCCTGGTTCAGTCCTTAGTTAGTCCTGGTTCAGTCTTTAGTTAGTCCTGGTTCAGTCTTTAGTTAGTCCTGGTTCAGTCCTTAGTTAGTCCTGGTTCAGTCCTTAGTTAGTCCTGGTTCAGTCTTTAGTTAGTCCTGGTTCAGTCCTTAGTTAGTCCTGGTTCAGTCCTTACTTAGTCCTGGTTCAGTCCTTAGTTAGTCCTGGTTCAGTCCATAGTTAGTCCTGGTTCAGTCCTTAGTTAGTCCTGGTTCAGTCTTTAGTTAGTCCTGGTTCAGTCCTTAGTCAGTCCTGGTTCAGTCCTTAGTTAGTCCTGGTTCAGTCTTTAGTTAGTCCTGGTTCAGTCCTTAGTCAGTCCTGGTTCAGTCTTTAGTTAGTCCTGGTTCAGTCCTTAGTTAGTCCTGGTTCAGTCCTTAGTTAGTCCTGGTTCAGTCCTTAGTTAGTCCTGGTTCAGTCCTTAGTTAGTCCTGGTTCAGTCCTTAGTTAGCCCTGGTTCAGTCCTTAGTTAGTCCTGGTTCAGTCTTTAGTTAGTCCTGGTTCAGTCCTTAGTCAGTCCTGGTTCAGTCTTTAGTTAGTCCTGGTTCAGTCCTTAGTTAGTCCTGGTTCAGTCTTTAGTTAGTCCTGGTTCAGTCCTTAGTTAGTCCTGGTTCAGTCCTTTGTTAGTCCTGGTTCAGTCTTTAGTTAGTCCTGGTTCAGTCCTTAGTTAGTCCTGGTTCAGTCCTTAGTTAGTCCTGGTTCAGTCTTTAGTTAGTCCTGGTTCAGTCCTTAGTCAGTCCTGGTTCAGTCCTTAGTTAGCCCAGGTTCAGTCTTTAGTTAGTCCTGGTTCAGTCCTTAGTTAGTCCTGGTTCAGTCTTTAGTTAGTCCTGGTTCAGTCTTTAGTTAGTCCTGGTTCAGTCTTTAGTTATTCCTGGTTCAGTCTTTAGTTAGTCCTGGTTCAGTCCTTTGTTAATCCTGGTTCAGTCCTTAGTTAGTCCTGGTTCAGTCCATAGTTAGTCCTGGTTCAGTCCTTAGTTAGCCCTGGTTCAGTCCTTAGTTAGTCCTGGTTCAGTCCATAGTTAGTCCTGGTTCAGTCCTTAATTAGCCCTGGTTCAGTCCATAGTTAGTCCTGGTTCAGTCCTTAGTTAGCCCTGGTTCAGTCCTTAGTTAGTCCTGGTTCAGTCCATAGTTAGTCCTGGTTCAGTCCTTAGTTAGCCCTGGTTCAGTCCTTAGTTAGCCCTGGTTCAGTCCTTAGTTAGCCCTGGTTCAGTCTTTAGTTAGTCCTGGTTCAGTCTTTAGTTAGTCCCGGTTCAGTCCATAGTTAGTCCTTGTTCAGTCTTTAGTTAGTCCTGGTTTCAGTCCTTAGTTAGTCCTGGTTCAGTCCTTAGTTAGTCCTGGTTCAGTCCTTAGTTAGTCCTGGTTCAGTCCTTAGTTAGTCCTGGTTCAGCCCTTAGTTAGTCCTGGTTCAATCCTTAGTTAGTCCTGGTTCAGTCTTTAGTTAGTCCTGGTTCAGTCTTTAGTTAGTCCTGGTTCAGTCTTTAGTTAGTCCTGGTTCAGTCCTTAGTTAACCCTGATTCAGTCTTTAGTTAGTCCCGGTTCAGTCCATAGTTAGTCCTTGTTCAGTCTTTAGTTAGTCCTGGTTTCAGTCCTTAGTTAGTCCTGGTTCAGTCTTTAGTTAGTCCTGGTTTCAGTCCTTAGTTAGCCCTGGTTCAGTCTTTAGTTAGTCCTGGTTTCAGTCCATAGTTAGTCCTTGTTCAGTCTTTAGTTAGTCCTGGTTTCAGTCCTTAGTTAGTCCTGGTTCAGTCTTTAGTTAGTCCTGGTTTCAGTCCATAGTTAGTCCTTGTTCAGTCTTTAGTTAGTCCTGGTTCAGTCCTTAGTTAGTCCTGGTTCAGTCCTTCGTTAGTCCTGGTTCAGTCCTCAGTTAGTCCTGGTTCAGTCCTTAGTTAGCCCTGGTTCAGTCCTTAGTTAGCCCTGGTTCAGTCCTTAGTTAGTCCTGGTTCAGTCCTTCGTTAGTCCTGGTTCAGTCCTTCGTTAGTCCTGGTTCATGTTAGTTTAGTTTAGTTTTCCCGCTGACGTCTTGTTTTTCCAGATCACTGTATATTTACTGTATTCACTTTAATCCCAGTTTTCTTTCTTTGGTGTCGTTTCATGTGCGTTAATAGTTAGTTAGTCCTGGTTCAGTCCTTAGTTAGCCCTGGTTCAGTCCTTAGTTAGTCCTGGTTCAGTCTTTAGTTAGTCCTGGTTCAGTCCTTAGTTAGTCCTGGTTCAGTCCTTAGTTAGTCCTGGTTCAGTCCTTAGTTAGCCCTGGTTCAGTCTTTAGTTAGTCCTGGTTCAGTCTTTAGTTAGTCCTGGTTCAGTCTTTAGTTAGTCCTGGTTCAGTCCTTAGTTAGTCCTGGTTCAGTCTTTAGTTAGTCCTGGTTCAGTCTTTAGTTAGCCCTGGTTCAGTCTTTAGTTAGTCCTGGTTCAGTCTTTAGTTAGTCCTGGTTCAGTCCTTAGTTAGTCCT